>NC_069502.1:527429670-527729670 GCF_027579735.1 Bombina bombina | reverse complement strand
CTTAAATAACATATTAGATTTGAATTGCATGCTCAATACCATTCATTACATCAACATATGGAGTAGAGAATTCATTAACACCAACATTGTCAAATCAATTTAATTTTATATTAAAGGGATACTGAGCTACAATTATTAATGTTGTCATTCAGATAGAGTATGCAATATTAATAAACATTTAAATATAATACTATCATCATATGTGAAATATTCTATTGCTAAATGTATTTTAAAATCAAGAATGTACGTTTATCTGCATCTCAATTTTGGTTGACCAACCTGGGTTTTTATTGATGATTGGTGGATACCTTCAACAAACAATATTTATTGAATCCAATATTGCTTATCTGCCTTTAAGATTAAAATTTAGCAACATTCAAATTATAATAGGAGTCAATGTTAAATCATTTTGAACAGTTTGAACAGAGAAATCAATGATTTAAATTAATCATGTCAGTGTCCCTTTAAGACAAAATAGATTCATTCATCTTTACATTCTTTGGATTAAACAATATTGATATATAATTCACATATTCACTGTTGGAGTTACTTTATAGATATCAGCATACTCTAACAGCACCATGATTACATATTTGTAATAATCAATTTTGTTTTGTATTGTGATAAATATGTGTTGTGTCCTAAACAAGATTACTGTACATTGCACAAATGGCTCGATGTGCCACATGTGTTTGTTTAGATTTGTCAACAGCTGCTCTTCAAAATGTGGTTTGTGTGTATTCTTTTAAGAACATTGATCAATGGGTATATTTAGATATGCAATAGCATCGTATGAGATGATTTTGATGTCTAATATAGTCTGAAATTAAACATATGTTCAATACAGAATTTTTAACAGAATCCCCTTGATTCAATCAAGCATTTTCTGGTGTAATGACTGCTCTATTCTTCACATTTTCAAGTTGATTAATCTTAAAATTCGAGACAGATGTGATTTAGTGATATCCCAAATGTGTTTCATAATATATATCTATATCATTCATAGAGAGAGTTGGTGTGGTGAGCCCACAGGAATCCAGCAGTGACATAGAGCCGCCTTTGCGGTCTCCTGGTAAGTCCATTGACTCATTTATATGTAATTGAAGGTGTATTGGTAATCAATATTATGAGCATGATTCTGATGAAGCATAACATTTGAAACAAACATATAATTTTCTCTTCTGATTATATATTAATTTTCGTTTAATATTGAACGATTAATAATTTAAACTTTATTAGTCTACACATTTGTTATTCAGAAGATGTATAACATATGTTTGTTTCCATGTTCTTTTTTGACAACAGTCATCAAGTGATACACACATGAGAAATCTTAAATGTTCTATGTACTATGCTTTTATGATTTTTAAATTAATCCAAACAATACATCGAAAATATGAATCATTGAGAATAACAAATCTAATGTAATTTGTATGCTCCATCAAAATGATGTAAATCATAACTTTGGGTGTGTATATCTTTAATGCAACATTGATGTGTGTCTTTGAACAACAGTAACATATGTTATAATATCTGTTGTTAACGTGTACACAACATGTTATGTTTTACAGAGATTGATTTAACATATGTGACGGAGGAGGAAGAGGCTGCCTTGGAGTCTAATGGTATGTGAAATATATCTATCATGTTTCCAACATGTTGGTTTATTTGAAATAATTTAATTGAAGACATTCAAAGTCTACAGCTTTTGCACTTTAAAAAGGAATATTATTTGTCTGTTCAAATACACTACTGCCCCCTTTCTATATCAGGCAGCATGAAAAATTTTGAATTGAAAATATTTAAAATTCATGCCATCATTATGTCACATGCATATTCCAGGCCAAAACACAATAATAATGTTATAATTGTACAGACAGTCATTGATATTCATCTGAGTGCCTATATGCATACCATATCCTCATTTCAGAATTGTTTACAAATTCAAACACACTTCGAAGTATATTGAAAACATAATCAATTTGAAATGCGTTGATTTGATTTCATGATGTATGAGATGTTAATATATATTTATTTAATTTTCAGATGGATCCACCACTTCTGGTCATCTGGTTTCCGCCCCTGCCCAGTCCCCTGCACAGTCACAGACCCCTCCCCATGCCCAGACCCCTGCACAGACCCAGACCCCTGCCCATGACCAGACTCCTGCCCATGCCCAGACCCCTGCCGGCCATTCCCATTTTTAATTTCCTGTCCCTCCCAAAAAACGCCCCTACACCCCCCTTCGCCGCTCTCCCCGTATTATGGCCCGTACAGCTGCCCAGACCCCAACTCCCCACTCCCCAGCTGTACGGCCTACCCTGGAGCGGCAGCTCACCCCTCCCCAAGCCAATACCATTTCTCCCCAAGCCACTCCCATCCCTCCCCAAGCCAATCCCATCCCTCCCCCCTGTCTCAACCTTCATTGTCCTGGGTGTCGGATTGTCCTTCCCAGGCACAGCTGTAAGTATCATTCAAAATCCACGTTATAAGATACTTAAAGGTACAGTGAAGGTAAATATTTTCTATTGTGATTCAAATACAGCATGCAATGTTAATCAAATTTATAATTTACTACTCTTATGAATTATTCTTCATTCTCTTGATATCTTTATTGAAACAAAGAAATGCCTATAATTATTTTAAACAATAAAAAAATTCTGGCAATCATTTCTTTATTGTTGGATGAATGTATCAATCAACCAGCAGGGACAAACAAAGTTGATAAACAAATATTGGCTTCCCTAAAAAGCAACATTCTTGCATTCAAAATCTAGCTATAGAATTCAAACATTTAAAGAATATGTGTAAGTTTTAAAGATTTGTAATGTCATGCTCTATCTGAATCAGTCCATTAAATATTTAGGTTCAGTGTCCCTTTAATTGGATATCACTACATATACCAATCACCACTACTTGGATCCAACAATTAATGTACAAATGTTGATACATTATCTCTTGTCTAACCCAGTGGGAATGTAATTTCTTCAGGTTGCTATGTTTACACAGCTTGTCCTCAATGCCAAAATGTTTAAGGATAGGTGTGCCTACCACAGTATAATTGAAATATTTAAATTGCTAATGTAAGTACAATGTAAATCCTTTAACAAGATTTGATACACTCAAGCTGTATAAGTGGATCATCTAAAACCAATTAAAGGGGACAACATGTTTGAGTAAAATGTCCCTTTAATGATTTCTGTCTGTCTGAATAACCTAATTCATGTGTAAAGAATAAATTTAAACTAATTGATGTAAAGAATTATTTGTCTTTATGATGACAATGTATCTTTTCTAATTTTTTCGTCTGTTGTGTAATTATCCTTAATATTTAATGTATTCTTTATTTTAGGCTGTGACTCAGCATGGCTCATGCTAGAAGGTATAGCAAGAGTAGAGCAGGCCGTGTTGAGGAACGCAGCTGTCCTGAGAGGGATGAACGATACCATGCAGGCCCAGCTCCGGGTTCAGGACTTGACTCTGCGTGCAATTATGAGATTAAGTTCAAGTCCTGAATCTGGAGCTGGACATGCACAGGACGATGAAGAGGATGACCAGTAAGTGGAGGATCTGGAGATGCTCCAAGGTGGCAGATAAGAATCCTCCGTCCACATGTTGATTTTTTTTGTTTTATTGTTGCCATTTGGCCTTTTTAAAAGTTTATTGTTGTGCCTGTTGCACTCTTTTACCTTGTCATATGTCTCCAATGGGGCTATGGTGGCCCTTGGCAACTCTCTTCATGGACTGTGATGCACTGTGTTACCTTGTCATATGTCTCCAATGGGGCTATGGTGGCCCTTGGTAACTCTCTTCATGGACTGTGATGCACTGTGTTACCTTGTCATATGTCTCCAATGGGGCTATGCTGGCCATTGGCAACTCTCTTCATGGACTGTGATGCACTGTGTTACCTTGTCATATGTCTCCAATGGGGCTATGCTGGCCCTTGGCAACTCTCTTCATGGACTGTGATGCACTCTTTTACCTTGTCATATGTCTCCAATGGGGCTATGGTGGCCCTTGGTAACTCTCTTCATGGACTGTGATGCACTGTGTTACCTTGTCATATGTCTCCAATGGGGCTATGGTGGCCCTTGGCAACTCTCTTCATGGACTGTGATGCACTGTGTTACCTTGTCATATGTCTCCAATGGGGCTATGCTGGCCCTTGGCAACTCTCTTCATGGACTGTGATGCACTCTTTTACCTTGTCATATGTCTCCAATGGGGCTATGGTGGCCCTTGGTAACTCTCTTCATGGACTGTGATGCACTGTGTTACCTTGTCATATGTCTCCAATGGGGCTATGGTGGCCCTTGGCAACTCTCTTCATGGACTGTGATGCACTGTGTTACCTTGTCATATGTCTCCAATGGGGCTATGCTGGCCCTTGGCAACTCTCTTCATGGACTGTGATGCACTCTTTTACCTTGTCATATGTCTCCAATGGGGCTATGGTGGCCCTTGGTAACTCTCTTCATGGACTGTGATGCACTGTGTTACCTTGTCATATGTCTCTAATGGGGCTATGCTGGCCCTTGGCAACTCTCTTCATGGACTGTGATGCACTGTGTTACCTTGTCATATGTCTCCAATGGGGCTATGCGGGCCCTTGGCAACTCTCTTCATGGACTGTGATGCACTCTTTTACCTTGTCATATGTCTCCAATGGGGCTATGGTGGCCCTTGGTAACTCTCTTCATGGACTGTGATGCACTGTGTTACCTTGTCATATGTCTCCAATGGGGCTATGGTGGCCCTTGGCAACTCTCTTCATGGACTGTGATGCACTGTGTTACCTTGTCATATGGCTCATATATTCCTTATTTTTACAAGATTATTTATAAACGTTGTGGATGTTTTCTTACATACTAATAAAAGACAATTTATTGCACGAATCTTTGTCCTGATTCTTCATGTTATTTTTTGAAAGCTCTAGTTTATGTTGTTGATCCTTAAAGGGACCTACCAAAAATATTTTTTAGAATAAAATCATATATGTAAGACAATTGTAAATGACTTTAAGATTAACATCTCCAATGTAATCTTATTATTTGTCTTTATATATTTTTCTCTTAGCTTTATCATTGCATGATTATGATTAGCATAGTAATTGTTTTATATATGTATATATAGATTGTTATTTGTGTATATATGTATATTTCAATGTTCAGATCCATGTGTGTATTTAGAAACTCTGCATGAATTGATGCACCTTTAACAAATGATCTGAGTATTGATACAATGATATAATCCCTGTAAAGTGTTCATTTTATTGAAATAGTATTGTCTATGTGTATGCTCTTTTTATTTCATTTTCAATTCTATATTATTGTAAAAGTGTAACCAAATAAATCTCTGTGTGTAATGCAAATAATTTAGATGATGAATATTTGTTAACAAATATGTTAACAAAATACATCTCCTCCCATATATGGCTATAGGTAGGCCGACAATAATTAAACTTGAATAAATTACACGTTTAATCAATCCATGTATAACTATTGTTATTCCAAAACAATCCAAACATATCTTAAAACATCAATGGCATATGTATTTCTCATGTGTATCTTTTAAATGTTAAAGATATACACCATAGCTATAGTTCAAGGGACAGTCAAGTCCGAAAAGATGATTCATGATTTGGTGACATTCCTAGATAGCAATCTAGACACATACTAGTTCCTAAAATATAAATATGTTTCTTAGTGATATGCCAAGATGTCACTGAGTCCTTGTATTGGCTGCGGTTTTTCACCGATCTCGGATGCGCCATGTTGCTTAAGACGTCACCTGCCAGGCTGTCCAATGATTCCTTGTATTGACTGACGTTCTTACGTGATCAAGAATGTGCCTTTTATTGGATTGCGTTTTGACGCGATCAAGGATGCGCCTTTTTTTTTGGGCGTTCTTACGTGATCAAGAATGTGCCTTTCATTGGATGGCGTTCTTACGTGATCAAGGAAGCGCCATGTTAAGACGTCACATGCAAAGGTAAAAAAACGTCTGATTGGATTACGTAGTCCCGCAATATTTGTGCACGTTAAAAACGTTTGTGACTGCAGCCAATTTTAAAAACCTTGCGAATATGTGTTATTTGCATCATGTTACATTGTTGACCCGTAGCTGATAAAGACCACCACATTCTCTTTTGATGGATGTCTGGTTGAATAAACGAACGAAAGCAATATGATATTTCGAGGCAAGTGCAAATCTCTATAGTCCATGTTTAATATGTTTGTCAACAATGTTCCTTTTTCTGAAAAATGACTGTTGTGTTTAATGTTAAACATATCTAATTAATAAATATGCGCTATTGTGTTAGAATAAAGTAATCAATATGCATTTATCTTTATCATATGCTAAATATATGATGCCGACTTCTTCTAAATGTAATTTCGTTGTATATTTTATTAAAGGTTCATTAGACACTCACATTATAAATCAAAAGCTTTTATTTTGTCTCTAGTTAGATAGTCCATTGTTTAACCAATACGTTTAATTTTGCTTCTGTTCTAAGAAAATGTAAGTAATTTTCAGACTCCTCGCAAAGCCTCTGAGTTTCATGTGAGTACCATCTCCAGCTTTCTCCTGTTTGTGTAAAGGGTCTTTTCATATGTTAATTATGGGGTATTGTCTTGTTTTACGTTTGTAATGGGGGTTCATCTATATTTTCAATAGAGCTAACCCGATTTTATTTGAAAGTGTTTGAAGCTTTGTAATATTGATATCAGTATATGTTAATCTTGTTGTTTGTAGTAGTGTCTATTACATACAGTTCTGTTAAAAATATAGTATACTGTCCCTTGAATGCAAATGTTGTTTTTTGTATCATGTATGAGTTACACATTGTTTAATCTTCAAATATATTATTGTTAGCATATTTTCACCCCCCCACTCCTAAAAGGACTTTAAACCATATTCATTGTTCAAACAAATGTCTTTCCAATAAAAAATTAACACAATAATGTCTCTTTAAGAAAATAGACTTTATTTAACACGTCAATATAAATGTGATTTCAATATTTATTTTTTGACCAAGTACATGTAGATATACCAACAAGCTTCAAATATGTGTTAGCATATGTAATTTTGTTAAAGGGACAGTTTAGAAAACAAATAATGTTTTTCATTATTCTAAAAGTCAATTATGTAATATCAATGATATCAAATGTTTCTCACCAATTGATCATTTGTCTGTGTTTATTTAAATTTGCTAGCTAAACCTATGAGGTTCGTGTGCTCATTTCTTCGAGCTTGAAGAGTGCATGTAATCATTTTACAATTTGACCACTAGAGGGCATTTGGATAGCATTTGTATATGTAAAACCTTGTGCTCATACAGCATATTATTGACCATGTATTGATCATTGATATCTAAAATGTTGTTATGTCTGAACAACAAATAAGTGGTCATTTTTCATAGTCATAGATACAAGGTTAAGCACATAAGTCACACGTATTTCTCCATGTTTTGTTGTTTCCAAATTGATAATGCGTAATACAGTGTTTTCTTTGTAATCAATAATTTTCTGACTGTCCCTTTAAGCTGTGTTATTGGCATTCAAACAGTAATATGCCATCATGGATAATTGTAATGGTAATTTTGTTTGCGATTCGGGAAACAGTTTGGACATCACATCACAGAAACCAATCAATATCATGAACAAGGATAGGTATGTGATGATGTGGTTTTCACACACTTATAACCCACACTCTGCAAACAATCTGCCTCCATGGACCCGGTCCCATAGAAGTCGATTATATACAGAGTGTGGTCCACAAGTGTATGAAAACCACATCATCACATACCTATCCATTACACATTAAATAAAAAAAACCATTAAAGATGAAAACAAATACTTACTTCCTCTTCCTTCCCCTCTTCCCACGCGGCTGAGGCTCTGGGAGAGGCAACTGCAGACTCCGAAGAGTTCTCCTTGGAGATGTTGTGGGAAGAGTGGAAGGAAGAGTACTGGGACGACCAAGGTGAGGAGGAGAAGATGGCTGAGGAGGAGAAGATGGCTGAGGAGGAGAAGATGGCTGAGGAGGAGAAGATGGCTGAAGAGGAGGAGATGGCCCGGCAGGAGTAGATAGCCCGGCAGGAGTAGATGGGCCGGCAGGAGTAGATGGGCCGGCAGGAGGAGATGGGCCGGCAGGAGGAGGCCCAGCAGCAAGAGGCCCAGCAGCAAGAGGCCCAGCAGCAAGAGGCGGACCAGGAGGTAGACCAGCATGCGCCTCCCGGAAAAAATTGAACATCTCTTGGTGCAGATGAAAGATTCTGTTTTGGCCTTCTTCGATTCTATTGAGTATGGTTATTATTTGGTTTTGTCCTTCAATTATTTGATTTTGGCCATCAAGTATTCTAGTGCGTCCTTCGATATTTTGTATCCGGGATTTACGCATCTGGTCTATGTAGTCCAGTAGAACCCGCACCTCCGCTATTTCCTCTTGTTGTGCTTGGCGGTGTACCCGTGCACGGCGGGGTGCCCGTGCACAGCGGTGTGCGGGTCCTTGAGGGTCCTCGGGTTCCGCGGGATCCTCCTCTGCTTCCGGGGCCTCTTCATCAGCTCCCGTGCGCTCTTCGTCACGGGGGGCCTCTTCCCTCCGAAGTGGAAATTCCTCCCCACCACTCTCATCCCGGGGAGATAGATGAGGCTGTGTTTCCTGTGCTGCCTCCTCCACAGACTCTGTATATTTAAAAAAAAAAAAAAAATGTATAGATTAGCATATTTGCAAATCAAGCTTTAAATGACTTAGCTTACGATACAATTACAAATGCAGAATCATTAATCCACTTTGATATCTAACAAACAATCAATACGATTTCAGCTTTTTCTAAACCGTGTTTGTGATATCTGTGGTCAATGTGAATGTTTTTGCGTTTGTTTTCAGTCTGTTTAAATGCACACCTAACCTATAGCCTAGATACTGATGTAACCGCAAAGTAATTGAATGCGTGTAAACAACGTTATAGCATTAATCGGATCCTTAACACATGAAACCCAATGTTTTATCTTTCATGATTTAGAAGCATACATTTTTTATCAACTTTCTAATGTACTTTTCTTATCTAATTAGCTTCATTCTCTGGATATTCTTTGATGAAAAGCATATCTAAATATGCTTAGAAGATGCTGATTGTTAGCTGAATATAGCTGCCTCCTGTGATTGTTTCACCGTGTGCATGGCTATTTCTTCATTAAAATATATCTCAAGAAGGATTCAAATTAGGTAATATAAGTACATTTGAATGTTTTGTCAAATTGTATTCGCTACCTCAATCATGAAAGTAAATGTTTGCGTATAGTGTCCCTTGAAATACATTCGTATGTGAAATTATTGTTCAATGAGCTTACCGTCAGATGAGAGTGGCAGGTTCCCGGTATCAATTCCTCCGAAACCGACTATTTCCACCTCGGAGATGCTGGGCCGCAACATTTCCTCCCATCGGCAGTACTCGATTTCAAGGGCAGGTCCGCCACCGGTTCCTGCGGCATGTCGGGCCTCCAGACTTAACTTTTTTTTGAGTTCCATTTTACAGTCCCGGTAGCAATGTTTGATCGAATCCAGATCTCGGTTCCGGCCACCCACTGCATTGACTGCATTTCTGATCTCATTCCAGAGCCTCCTCTTGTCAGTCGGGGTTGTCTTCTGGTGCTGCAGCCTCCTATGCCTGGCCATATAGGCCTCTACGAGGGCCTCCTTCTCCTCCATCGAAAACCTCGCCTCCCTAGTCGCCTTGGCCTTCCCCTGTGACAATGCCCTCTGTTTCCCGGACTGTGAAACCCTACTCTGACCGCCACTGGGCCCAGCCACTTGGTCATCTTGAACCAAGTGGCTGGGTCCACCCACCGCTTCCACCCCCGCTTCCTGCCCCCCTTCCTGCTCCCCTTCCTGCCCTGTTCCTCTCCCCCTCCCTCTCCTCCCCCCTCTACCTGTCCCCTGCCTGGCCTCCATCTGTTCCCTAAACTAAACCCCAAATAATCAAACAAAAAGTGAGTGTGATTAAATGAAAGGGGGTCAAAATAAAGAAGTAAAAAGACAAAAAAGGTGCTTAAAGTGTGAGAGGGATGTAAAAAAACAAAGAGGGTAAGGAGTATTTAAATAAACCAAAAGAAGAATAAGACTAAAAGGAGGATATGTAAACTAAATGTAACTAGGGGATGGGTATGGGATGGGTATGGGGTATGGGATAAGAGTAAATGGGATGAAAGGGAATGGGTCTACAAGGAATGGGGTATGGAGTGTAGTATGAGGGGGTAGGGGGTATGGAGTGTATGTAGTGTTATTGATAAGTGTATGTATGTATTGAATGTGTTTGCGTGTAAATGTGTTAAGTGTACAGAAAAATCACTCGCTCGCTAGCTCACAATACTACTAATTCTCACTAACAAACACTCCCACTAACTCTCACTAACTACCAGTAACTTACGCTCCCACTAACAACTCTCACTAACAACTCCCACTAACTCACTCACGCTCCCACTAACAGACTCTCTCCCACTCCCACTAACTCCCAAAAAATTCACCAACTCTCTAATATTAAACCTCCAATCTCCAAAGACCCAACAGCAACACAGTCAAAGAAGCCCTGCTTGTGTGGTGCTTATATACCCTGTGTAAATGTTTAATGATGTACCAATTTCCCTTGTAATTAGTGTTCAGGTGTGCTTTATTAGCAATTAATATTAGTGCAATGTGTATTAGGTGTGTGAATTTGCGCATGCTCATTTTGAGTTAGTATTTGTGGAATGTGTAGAATGCGATGATGTCATAGTGGTCGTTTTCTCTAACATTGTCCAATAGTATTCTTTTTAAATGTGAATTTGCGATGGTGTGTTATTAGTGAAGTGTTGTATATGTATGTTTGTCCTAATATATAGTGATATTGAATGCGATTATTTTTCTAGTGTATGTATATATTTTTTATTCCTTGTTGTTATTTTGCGATTTTCCGCATCTTAAAGTATATGCATATTCCCCGTATTAAATTTTATTTCAAATCCCCCCGCTTGTGAATGTGTAATGCTTGTGTGCTTTGTTGATTGATTGTTGTTGTGACATTTGCGGCGTGTTATTGTTGTGCATGATGTGGTATGCGTCATATGACCGAGCTGTGCGTATTCTCGCGAGATCGAGTGTTAGGTGAAAAAAGCAATTTTTTGCCTTTCCCATTGATCTCTATGGGAGACTGTCTAACGCGGGCAGGATTACGCGTGTGACATACACGCGTTAAGAGCATCGTTAGATGGTCTTATTTGAACTCTAAATACCGGAGTCAAACAATGCCGTGCGTTAGACATAAAACATGCGTGGCGTTAGCAGGCCATCTACCGCCGAACTCTAAATCTAGGCCAGAGTTTTTTACGCTGGTATTTAGAGTTTAAAAACAACCTTCTAACGCGACTCCTAACGCGTATATTTCATACGCGGAATCACGCCCGCGTTAGACAGTCTCCCATAGAGATCAATGGCAAATCAAACAAACACGCTTTTTTCACCTAACACTCAATCTCGTGAAAAATATGCACTGCTCTGTCATATGACGTATACCACATAATGCACAACAATAACACACTGCAAATGTCAGAACAACAATCACAAAACAAAGCACACATGCATTACACATTCACAAACGGGGGGAAAAAATAAATAAATAAAGGGAATACGCATATACTTTACGATACGGAAATACGGAAAATAACAAAAAGGAAAAATAAATGCACACTCATACACAAGCAAAATACTCGCATTCAACATTACGAAATATTAGGACAAACATACATATACAACACTTCACAAATAGGACACCATCGCAAATTAACATTAACACATAATACTATGGGACAATGTTATAGAAAACAAGCTGTCAGGGTTACTGCTTGCTAATGATCTGTCCCTTTAAGAGCCTCCTATATCAAGCACTTTCCCCCAGCATTCATTGCTGGTTAATTGAGAAATGATTCACAGCACAAGCGTTACACTGAGAGTTTTCTTCACTCTCCAACAGCCTCATAAATTCTTATTTGAAGAGTTCTGATAACATCTCTTATTTTTCATTCCTACATCTAGCAGCTCTTCTACTCAATTCAACTCCGGAAGATATTGCATATGTAGCCCTTCCTGTTGAACATTTGCACCTGTATACAATCTGCAGGAGATGTTGCCTAGGCAACTATTAGACTGGTTGGTCATGTGATCAAGTGAAACTGAAAGAAGAGTGTAAGACACAGGAGGAAGCAGACATGTCAGAGCAGTGAAGGTGTGTGTGAGGCCTGGCTGTGTGAGAGCTGCAGACTTCATCTTGTAAAGTAACAGCATTCCTCTGCTGATTTAGTGTATGCTGCCAGCTGCAGTCTGTCCCTGTTAGAGAGCTGTGGAGAAGAATGCAGACAAAGTAAATGACTGGCAGACCTTGGAGTTTTCTTTCAGCCTGTGCAGAATCCTGTCAGTGGTAAGAAGTATCCTCTCTCCTTGTCATACTGACAGGGCATTCTGTCCATCACATAAACTTATAAACAGCTCTTCCTGTGGATTGCAGTTTCCTATGAGCTGCAACTGTTTAAATGCATGTGGATTACCTTAAAGGGCCCCAACATTTATGTGCACCAACTGGTACCCATCAGCCATTAGGGTGAAGCCTGAGGGTGGGTTCGCAGGTGGTTTGGGAGGGTGCTGGGCCTGGTTAGAGAGAGTCGGTGTGTTAGTTAGCCACTGTATTTCTTGCCTTATTTTATTTACCATAATCCTTTAATACATGTTCCTACTGTTTTACTGTTATTACTGTGTGTGTTGTAGTTATTTATTATGTTCCTGTCTGGGAAGCCCATTCTTGCCCTGGATGCCCAGTCAGGTGGAGGCACTGCCACAGTCATGTACCCCAACTCCCAGGTAGCGGAGACTCAGGATCAGCCTGCAGAGCACATGGAGGTAGCTGGGGTAAAGACCCACAGGGGTAATTGTGGGCCTAGGCCAAACCCCGTTACATTTGGTGGTACTGCTGAGATAAATTGGGGTACACCCAGTAAGGATCCGTTAATTCCCCGGCCCACACTCCCATTTGTAACAGATTGGGCCCAGCAACAGAAGGTACCATTGCATCATGCAGTGATGATATGCCAGGTACCTCCCTATAGTGAGATAAAACATGTCACCAAGTGCGTAGAGATTATACTGGGAATAGAGATGGCTACCATCAGAGACATCCTGCATGATTCATACGGTCAAACTTACATGTTAGTATATTCCCATGCAGATTTTAGAGGCCGTCATAGGCCTACATGTCTATACCTTCTTGAAACAGCTCCTGAAGGATGTCGCTTAGTGTACGCTCTCCCTGATAAGGAGGAAGGGGTTACACTGCAGCAACCCTCCACTATAGGCCAAAGAGACTGTAATGTATCAAGTTATTCCCAGATTTTGTCCCCTTTGTCAGAGAAACCCCCCAGGAGATTACCGGTTACCCCTGTAGAGACTGGGGCCATCCCCAAACGAAATGTCTACTTTTCCAGTGTGCAAGGGACAACTGCCCCTAAGACCCCAGATCTAGTGGTTCCCTCATCTCCAACATCCCCAAAACCAGGCGATTCCCTATTGAGAACCACAAGTTCAGGAGAGAGTAACATATCTGAAATACTGCAAAAACTCTCAGAAGCCATAGTAACAGCTACCCATACCCACAGTTACCGTAAGCTGAAAGTGTTTTCTGGGAATCAACCTGTTCCTGCCGGGGAGGAGCCCTTTAAGGCCTGGAAGGATAATGCTGTACAATTATTGGAAGAATGGTCTTGTACGGATAACATAAAAAAACAACGGATAATGGAGAGTCTTCGTTTCCCAGCTACAAATATGATAAGGCTGTTTAGGGGAGTGAATGAACAAGCTACCGCACAAGATTACCTGAAAGTTTTGCAGGATGCGTATGGAAAATCTGAGGACTCTGATGATCTATTAATCAAGTTCCTAGCCACTAAACAGAAGGAACATGAGAAAGCTTCAGACTATATCAATCGATTACAATTGTCACTGGGAAAAGAAGAACAGATTATTCTCCTACCAGGAGGCAGCACCGCAGGGAGACCACAGGAAGGTTATTCCCAGAGGAACAGTCCCCCCGAGGGAACTGTTTTAAGTGTGGAAAATCAGGACATTTCAAGCGGGAGTGTCCCACTAATTCATCAGATACAGAAGTGGATGTGCTAGCTATTGAGCTGGAGGAGGCTCAAGCTACCAGTCCTTTCAGGAAAAGAGGAAAAAGAACCACACCCATATTATCTGTGGGGGCCAAGATCGGGCCCAAATCTCTGATACAGTTACAAATAGAAGATATTCATGCCTCGGCCTTGTTAGATACTGGATCCCAGGTCACCATCATTAATAGAGACTTCTATGACCATCATCTAAAACATATTCCCCTGGAGCCAGCAGGAGAGTTGCAGTTGTGGGGAGTGGGATCTCAGGCCCAGCCTGTAGAGGGATGTATAAGAGTGACAATAACAATCCCACAGTTAAACACAGGAATGATCTGCCCTATGGAATTGGAAGCTCTTGTATGCTCCATGAAGAAAACAATGTGCGCCCCAATAATTTTGGGTACCAACGCAAGAATGGTGCAGGACATGTTCAGGGCCTACCTAACTGAAGTGGGAGATGTATCTCTAACCAGACTGATGGAAGTCAGCCCTGTTCTAGGGAAAGAATGCCATCGACTAGCCCTACAAGCTAGACCAGGATCATGCCACTACTCGGGGAAAGAACCTTTATTTGTAAGGCCTGGAGAGACTAAGACTCTACGAGCCATAGCATCTATGCACCATGAAATATCAGGAGGAACCAGGCAATACCTCATTGAGTCCTTGCCTGAGGAGGATGCAAAAAAAGGGTGGACTCTCATACCTGAGGTGAAAGACTGGCGGAATCACTGGTGTAAAGATTTTCCCATAATGATAAGAAACTTAACACCCACAGAGATCAGAATTGATCGTCACCAGAAGATTGGTGTGATTCACTTGTTGGACCAAGTCTCTTCAGTAATGTCTGTAAAGGCAGAACAGGGAGGTGATCATGAAGGACCTATAGTTTTTGAACTGGAAGATTCTCCTCTACCACCAAAGTGGAGAGATAGCCTCCGATCCAAATTAGCTACTCGAGAGAAAGTTTTCTCCAGGAAAGAAATGGATGTGGGATGTGCAAAGAGTGCCACACATGCTATCAGACTTTCTGACCCAGCTCCTTTCAGAGAAAGATCAAGGAGAATACCCCCTCGAGATGTGGAAGATGTCCGGGATATACTCAAACAGATGGAAGAATCTGGCATTATTAAAGAGTCCAGAAGTCCATATGCCTCACCCATAGTGGTAGTTAGGAAAAAGAATGGCACAGTCCGGCTTTGCATAGACTATCGGACTTTAAACAAAAGGACTGTGCCAGATCAATATACTCTGCCACGGATAGAAGATCTGCTAGATGCCCTTTCTGGAAGCCAGTGGTTCAGCGTCCTGGACTTGAGGTCTGGGTATTATCAGGTACCCATGAAGAAGGAGGATCAGGAAAAGACAGCTTTCATCTGTCCCTTGGGATTCTACGAGTTTACCAGGATGCCCCAAGGGGTCACTGGAGCTCCCGCCACCTTTCAAAGGCTGATGGAGAAGACTGTGGGGGATATGAATCCCAAAGAGTGCCTAGTCTATCTTGATGACCTCATAGTGTTTGGAAGGACACCAGAAGAGCACGAACAGCGATTGCTGAAGGTGTTGGATCGACTCCAAGCAGAGGGTCTGAAATTATCAATAGACAAATGTCGATTTGCCCAGAGCTCTGTTACATATGTAGGTCACATTGTTTCCGCACAAGGTGTGACAACTGACCCGACCAAAATTGAAGCGGTGATGAACTGGCCCAGGCCAGATAACATCAGTGAGCTGCGCTCATTTCTTGGATTCTGCGGTTACTACCGGAGGTTTGTGAAAGACTATTCAAAGATTGCTCGAGAGCTACACAACCTGTTAAAGACTACCTCAGCTATAGAGGGTGTTAAGGCGCCAAGTCCTAAAGACTCCTTCGGAAAGAAATGGACCTCAGGATGCGAAGAAGCCTTCTTAATCTTGAAGAAAAGACTCACAGAAGCTCCTGTATTGGCATATTCAGATCCCGAGAAACCATATGTGCTCCATGTTGATGCCAGTATGGAAGGCCTAGGGGCCGTATTGCATCAGAGCTACCCAGAAGGGTTAAGACCAGTGGCCTACATAAGTAGAAGTCTAACTGGTGCAGAGAAAAACTATCCGGTCCATAAGCTAGAATTCTTGGCGCTCAAGTGGGCAATTGTGGACAAGTTACATGACTATTTATATGGAGCAACATTCGAGGTAAGGACGGATAACAATCCGCTTACTTATATTCAAACAACAGCAAAGCTGGATGCCACAGGGCATAGGTGGCTGGCAGCATTGTCAAACTATAGTTTCAGCCTTAAATACAAGCCAGGCCCTAAGAATATCAGTGCGGATGCTCTGTCCCGCAGACCTGGACTTCCTCCTCATGAAGAAAAGGAGGAATGGGAAGAAATCCCTGTGCCTGGGGTAGGAGCCCTGTGCCAAACATATGTAGTGGCTGAGAGGCAGGATGAGTTCTCTGAACTCAGAGGAATAGACTCCATATGTCACTCCCCAGAAGCCGTACCAGAGGTATTCTGTGCTCCAGCAATGCTCCAACAGTGGTCTCACATAACCAATGAAGACAAGAAGAAAGCCCAGTCACAGGACTGGTATATAGGTACAGTCCTCAAGGCAATGAGAGCCAAGAACCCTAAATTACTGAGCTCCCTTCCCATTGGACAAAGAGATTTGTACCGGAGAGAATGGAGTAAACTACATCTAGAAGATGGAATCCTTTATAGAATTATAAAATACCATGACTACCCTGGTCGAAAGCAGCTAGTGTTACCTCATAGATATCGGGGAATGGTCCTGAGAGCTCTCCATGATCAACATGGGCATCTTGGGGTAGACAAGACCTATGGCCTGGTACAAGACCGGTTCTATTGGCCTCGCATGAGAGAACATGTTGAACATTATGTGAAGACCTGCAGAAGATGTATTCAGAGAAAGACTCTGCCTGTGAGAGCTGCCCCTATGGGCCACCTGAGAAGTACAGGACCCCTGGATCTTGTGTGCATGGACTATCTATGTATTGAGAATGATACTACCGGAATTGGGAATGTTCTGGTAGTAACAGACCATTTCACCAGATACGCTCAGGCTTTTCCCACTAAAGACCAGAAGGCTGTGACCGTAGCCAAGGTCCTCTGGCAGAAATATTTTATGCACTACGGTCTGCCCAATCGAATACATTCTGATCAAGGTAGAGACTTTGAGAGTAAGCTGATCAAAGAACTGCTGGATATGTTGCAGGTTCACAAGTCCAGAACAACACCCTACCACCCTGAGGGTGATGCCCAGCCTGAGCGTTTTAATAGGACACTCCTAGACATGCTCGGGACTCTGAAACAAGTGGAGAAGCGGTCCTGGAGTAAGCATGTAGAAGCCATGGTCCACGCATATAATTGCACAAGGCATGAGTCTACAGGATTCTCACCCTATTTCCTAATGTTTGGAAGGGAAGCCAGACTACCGATAGATGTCCGGTTGGGGGTGTCCCCAGATGGGACAAAGTCAGACTCTCACTTCCAGTATGTGAGGACCCTCAGACAAAACCTTCACAGTGCCTACGAGTTGGCCACTCAAGCTGCGGCAAAAATGGAGGAACGCAACAAAAGAAGATACGATACCAAAGTGAAGCATCAGGAAGTCCAAGCGGGAGATAAGGTTCTCCTCCGGAATCTAGGGGTACCTGGGAAACACAAATTAGCAGACAGATGGAAGGATACCCTATTTGAAGTTGTGTCTAAGCTAAAGGGGCTGCCAGTGTATAATATAAAAGGCCCAGAAGGCCGGATCAAAGCTTGGCATAGGAACCATCTACTACCAATAGCCTATATCGATGAAGAGGAAGGGAGTAGTAGTGAATGGGAGAAAAGCACAACGGAGAGTCCTGAAAATGAGGCAGTAGAGACCCCAGAAGCTCTTAGTGCTGATGATCAATGGTGGTCTCCTCCTGCTGAGGAAACACAGCACTTTCCTTCCTCTCCTCCCTTAGCCTCCTCTACATTGAATCCCAACAGCCCCAACTTTGTGCCTGGGACCCCAAAAAGAGACTCTTGTATCATGGGAAAGCCAGGGTCTCAAGCATCTGGTGACCTCCCCACCCAAGTGGCCAGAGCTGAAGATTCCCAGGAACATTCTGGACTTCCTCAGAGAGAACAGAGACTGGGTACTAGAATACGACAGCCTCCCAGGGTTCTTACTTACGATCAAGTCGGAGAACCCAG
The DNA here is from genome assembly GCF_027579735.1 of Bombina bombina. Lineage (NCBI taxonomy): Eukaryota > Metazoa > Chordata > Amphibia > Anura > Bombinatoridae > Bombina > Bombina bombina. Next base: position 527,711,279 of record NC_069502.1, on the reverse strand, counting down.
TTATGTACATATGCCCCAGGTACAATCTAAAATGGTTGATTTACTGTATGCGGTTGCGGACATTATGAATGTTGGAACCTCTCTGTACTAGATTAAACTGTAAGATAGTTTTACATTTGTTTATAGGACTGTTAGTGCATTTATTATTATTTATATGTTTTGTTTTTTCAATTTACCTCTTGGTGGAACCTTGCCAGTGGAAGGCAAGGATTTTACAAGGGGGAGAATGTAGCCCTTCCTGTTGAACATTTGCACCTGTATACATTCTGCAGGAGAAGTTGCCTAGGCAACTATTAGACTGGTTGGTCATGTGATCAAGTGAAACTGAAAGAAGAGTGTAAGACACAGGAGGAAGCAGACATGTCAGAGCAGTGAAGGTGTGTGTGAGGCCTGGCTGTGTGAGAGCTGCAGACTTCATCTTGTAAAGTAACAGCATTCCTCTGCTGATTTAGTGTATGCTGCCAGCTGCAGTCTGTCCCTGTTAGAGAGCTGTGGAGAAGAATGCAGACAAAGTAAATGACTGGCAGACCTTGGAGTTTTCTTTCAGCCTGTGCAGAATCCTGTCAGTGGTAAGAAGTATCCTCTCTCCTTGTCATACTGACAGGGCATTCTGTCCATCACATAAACTTATAAACAGCTCTTCCTGTGGATTGCAGTTTCCTATGAGCTGCAACTGTTTAAATGCATGTGGATTACCTTAAAGGGCCCCAACATTTATGTGAACCAACTGGTACCCATCAGCCATTAGGGTGAAGCCTGAGGGTGGGTTCGCAGGTGGTTTGGGAGGGTGCTGGGCCTGGTTAGAGAGAGTCGGTGTGTTAGTTAGCCACTGTATTTCTTGCCTTATTTTTATTTACCATAATCCTTTAATACATGTTCCTACTGTTTTACTGTTATTACTGTGTGTGTTGTAGTTATTTATTATGTTCCTGTCTGGGAAACCCATTCTTGCCCTGGATGCCCAGTCAGGTGGAGGCACTGCCACAGTCATGTACCCCAACTCCCAGGTAGCGGAGACTCAGGATCAGCCTGCAGAGCACATGGAGGTAGCTGGGGTAAAGACCCACAGGGGTAATTGTGGGCCTAGGCCAAACCCCGTTACACATACTACAAGGAAATCAAACTAACTCGACATCAAACCCTGAAGCATTCACAAGGTAACAGGATTCAAGCAGCTTCATACACAGCACAGCAAGTAGCGGTGACGTCATCAGCTGCAGCCGCAACCGCTCTCCCTCTGAGTACCACGCTGCTGTTCATAACAAACGGACAAGTAACAATTCCTGTGTTCTCAGGTCAGACCCAATTATTTTACTATTAATCGTTATCCTTACTTATTTTGATGAACTTTACCTGCCTAATTAAGGAATACTATATTTTATGTTACTGCTTAATTTGAACTGTTTGCATTATCAAATGCCCTGAAAGTAATACAGTTTATGAAGTTAATAAACTGTCACTTATTGGGCAAATAGTAATACATTATATGAAGCACTGACAACGAATTCATCAAGCTTCTTTTATGTTACAAACCTACCTTTGAGGAAATTGTTGGTTCTTATTTATAAAACAAAATTAAATGCTTGTTCAAATTGCTACAAATACAGACTATTACAGAATTAACCAGCCATAAGGAAGAAAGGATTTAGTGTTTGTGTACACAGAATTATCCTATACTAAACATATACTTTCAACAGCAATTATGGAACAAGATCTTTTAAGTGATAAAGTTCAAGTCCTGTCAGACAGATTAGAAGCTTTATCAGGTTCTTTCCATGAATTACAAGTGGAAAATCAGGCTTTGAAGGCCTGCTTAAGAGAGACTCTGGCACCTAAACCTGCAAGTGCAGATTCTATCCCTGAACCTATGGTCTCCCCCCCAGAAAAATTCTCTGGTGACCGTTCAAGATTCAGAGAGTTTAAAAATTCCTGTTTGTTGCTTTTTCAATTAAAGCCACGTACTTATCCCACAGAAAGATCAAGAGTGCTCACTGTGATATCATATTTGAGGGGGGAACCTAGGGCTTGGGCTGACTCTTTTTTTGAAAATGATGATGCAATACTGGGATCTCTAGATGAATTCTTTGATCAAATGTCAGCATTATATGATGACCCTTTCAAACAGGTCACAGCTGAAAACTTACTTAGATCTTTAAAACAAAGAAAGAACCCAGTGGAGTCTTACATCACACAATTTAAAATTTCTGCCCGTGATTCAGGATGGAATGAGGTCTCCCTTAAAACTCAATATCGTTTAGGATTATCTGAGGATATAAAGGATGAGCTTTCACGCACAGGTATTCCAGATTCATTGGAAGATTTCTTTTCTCTCACTATTAACATAGATAGACGGCTTAGGGAACGCCGCTCTGAAAAGGCTAGCGGTACAAAAAGCTTTCTCTCCACACCTGTTTATCAAACTAAAGAATCACCACAACTATGGACATAGGCTTCATAAAGGGTCCCCTCTCCTCTCAGGAAAAGAATAGGAGGAAGTTGCATAGTTTGTGCATGTATTGTGCCTGCCCTACACATGAAGTAAAGGACTGCCCAGTTCTGGCTAGGAATAAGAAGGGTAGGTTGCCTAACATCTCTGAATCCCTGTTAATGAAAACCATTAAACCATCATATTTAACTATCCCTATTATTTTACAGTGGGATCAAATCAGGATAACAACTGAAGCTATCCTGGACACCGGCTCATGTAGAAATTTTGTTGATTTTTCTTTTGTGAAACAGAATAAAATACCTCTGGTCTCTAAGAAAACTCCAGTCTCTGTGAAGGTCATTGATGGCTCTTTTTTAAAATCAGGTCCTGTCACACACCAAACTACACCATTACAGGTAATATCTTGCACACACATCACAGAAACACTCACTTTTGATGTCATATCTTCACCAATGTTTAATGTAATCCTTGGTATAAATTGGTTTTGTAAACACAAACCAACTATAAACTGGAATGACCTCAGTTTATCTTTTCCTCATCTCACTCAAAATAGTGAGACATCATCAGATTTAATTATGCTACAGGTTGAGGATAATATTTTACCCAAACAATATGCAGACTTCTCAGATGTTTTTAATAAAAAAGAAGCTGAATGTTTGCCCCCTCATAGGGATTACGATTGTCCTATTGATTTACTCCCAGGAGTTTCAATTCCCTATGGACATATCTACCCCCTTTCTAAACCAGAACTAGAACACCTTAAAAACTATATCGATGAGAACCTCCGAAAAGGTTTTATAAGACCTAGTACCTCTCCTGCAGGTGCAGGCATATTTTTTGTTACCAACAAAGATGGCACGTTAAGACCAATCATTGATTACAGGGAATTGAACAGGCGTACCAGAAAAAACAGGTACCCCCTACCTTTAATCCCTGAATTAATTGAAAGATTAAGGGGGGCCTCAATTTTCACTAAATTGGATCTTCGAGGTGCCTATAATCTTATACGAATGAGAGCTGGCGACGAATGGCTCACTGCTTTTCGGACTAGATATGGGCTATTCGAATATACAGTGATGCCATTCGGTCTGTGCAATGCCCCAGCAACATTCCAATGCTTAATCAATGATCTTTTCAGAGATATTTTGGATGTATATGTTGTTGTCTATTTGGACGATATTCTAGTTTACTCACAAAATTTAGATCAACATAGAATGCATGTTAGAGAGGTTCTCACTAGGTTACGAAAAAATAACCTATACGCTAAACTAGAAAAATGTATATTTGAATCAAATAATATCTCTTTTCTGGGGTATAACATCTCTCCTGAAGGAATCAAGATGCAAGATGACAAGGTTCAGGCCATTCATAATTGTCCGACTCCCCAATGTAAGAAAGATGTTCAACGTTTCCTTGGCTTCTCAAATTATTATAGGAAATTCATTCCTGGATTTGCTGCTATTACCAAACCTCTTACTGAACTCACCAAATTGAATCATCCTTTCAGGTGGACAAGCCATACTCAACAGGTATTTGACCTTTTAAAAAATAAATTCACTACAGCACCCATTCTCCAATACCCGGATTTAGAAAAGCAATTTATCCTGGAAGTTGACGCTTCTGAGTTCGCAATAGGGGCAATCCTCTCTCAAAGGAAATCATTCAAAGAACCCTTACATCCGGTCGCATTCTTCTCTAGATTGATGCAACCAGCAGAGTTAAATTATCCAGTTGGCGAGAAAGAATTACTTGCAATAAAGTGTTCCTTCGATCACTGGAGGCACTTGCTTGAGGGTGCAACACAACCAACTGTCATATATACTGACCATAAAAATCTGCAATATCTTCAGTCTAATCGAACTCTATCCTCCAGACAATTACGCTGGAGTCTTTACTTCTCTCGTTTCCATTACATCATTACCTACAGGCCTGGTACAAAAAATGGCAAGGCTGACGCCCTCTCTAGACAAGGTCCTAAACCTATAATACCATGCATTCCTACTACTATTGTTCCTAAGGACTCTATCATTGGAGTTATAACAAGTCTAACTACAGTGATAAAAGATGCTACTGCTATTGATCCATCAGTACCTCATACAGATCTTACTTACAATTCTGATGGCTTACTCTATAAGGACGGGAAGCTATACATACCTCCAAATCTTAGATCTTCAATCTTGAAAACAGTTCATGAATCTCCCCTTGCTGGACACATGGGAAGGGATAAAACCTTGGATTTACTTAAGAGATCTTTTTGGTGGCCTACTCTTAACCTCGATCTCAAAGAATATATTTCTAAATGTGTTATATGCGCAACCTCCAAACCTTCTAAACAACTCCCTGTGGGTCTTTTACAGCCTTTACCTGTACCTCAAGTACCCTGGGAGGCGGTATCTTTAGACTTTATCGTGGACTTACCTCTCTCTAACAAATATACCACTATAATGGTTGTCACCGATCTATTCTCAAAGATGGCACATTTCATACCGGTTACTTCCCTACCCACTTCCAAGTTCACCAGTGAATTGTTCATTCAAAACATTGTAAGACTGCATGGAATACCTAAAACCATCCTTAGTGACCGTGGAACCCAATTCACATCTAAGTTCTGGAGAAATTTGTGTGCTGCTCTGCATATAGAACAAAAACTCACCACTGCTTACCATCCTCAGACGAATGGGCAGACGGAGAGGGTGAACCAGTGGCTAGAGCAATACCTACGTTGTTTCTGCTCTCACCAACAAGATTCTTGGGCCACCTACTTGCCCTTAGCAGAATTTGCCTATAATAATAATAAGAGTTCTACAACTGGCACATCACCATTTTTTATAAATTATGGTTTACATCCAAATTTCACACTACTACCGAAGATTGACACCCCATGTCCTCAGGTGAATGATCTGGTTAATGACATTTCAGCTAACTTTTCTTCAATTCGTGAACATATTCTTCAGGCACAGGCATCACAACGCAGGTACTACGATCTTCGCCACAGACCTAGTCCTCAATATTCCGTAGGACAACAAGTATGGCTCTCCACTAAGAACCTCAAGATACCTTATCCTTGTAGGAAACTAGGTAAACTCTTTTTGGGTCCTTACCCTATCGTCAGGGTAAATGGTCCAACAACAGTTACACTCCAACTACCATCAACTTTTAAGATACATCCAACTTTCCATGTGTCTCTTATCAAACCTTGCAACCTACCCATAACAAATATTACATCAGAAGACCCAATACCTTCTGCTAATCTTGATTGCCAGTATGAGGTTCATAGCATTCTGGATTCTAGACTACGTCGTGGGAATCTTTTCTATTTGGTTCATTGGAAAGGTTTTGGCCATGAGGATGATTCCTGGGAGCCTGCCTCGAACATATCTGCTCCACGTCTGATTTCCCTCTTCCATAGACGTAACCCTGATCGTCCTAGGCCTTGAACCTCGCTGTGGTTCTTTTTGTGGGGGGCTCTGTCAGGGTTACTGCTTGCTAATGATCTGTCCCTTTAAGAGCCTCCTATATCAAGCACTTTCCCCCAGCATTCATTGCTGGTTAATTGAGAAATGATTCACAGCACAAGCGTTACACTGAGAGTTTTCTTCACTCTCCAACAGCCTCATAAATTCTTATTTGAAGAGTTCTGATAACATCTCTTATTTTTCATTGCTACATCTAGCAGCTCTTCTACTCAATTCAACTCCGGAAGATATTGCATACTACAAGGAAATCAAACTAACTCGACATCAAACCCTGAAGCATTCACAAGGTAACAGGATTCAAGCAGCTTCATACACAGCACAGCAAGTAGCGGTGACGTCATCAGCTGCAGCCGCAACCGCTCTCCCTCTGAGTACCACGCTGCTGTTCATAACAAACGGACAAGTAACAATTCCTGTGTTCTCAGGTCAGACCCAATTATTTTACTATTAATCGTTATCCTTACTTATTTTGATGAACTTTACCTGCCTAATTAAGGAATACTATATTTTATGTTACTGCTTAATTTGAACTGTTTGCATTATCAAATGCCCTGAAAGTAATACAGTTTATGAAGTTAATAAACTGTCACTTATTGGGCAAATAGTAATACATTATATGAAGCACTGACAACGAATTCATCAAGCTTCTTTTATGTTACAAACCTACCTTTGAGGAAATTGTTGGTTCTTATTTATAAAACAAAATTAAATGCTTGTTCAAATTGCTACAAATACAGACTATTACACAAGCACTATGACATCATCGCATTCTACACATTCCACAAATACTAACTCTAAATGAGCATGCACAAATTCACACAACTAATACACATTGCACGCATACTAATTACTAACAAAGCACACCTGAACACAATTTACAACGCAAACCGGTACATCATTATTCATTTACACAGGGTATATAAGCACCACACAAGCATGGCTTATTTGACTGTGTTGCTGGTGGGTTTTTGGAGATTGGAGATTTAGTGAGTTATTGTGAGAGTTAGTGCGAGTTAGTGTTAGTGTGAGAGAGTCAGTTAGTGTTATCGTAAGTGAGTTAGTGGTAGTGTGAGATAGTGGTAGTGTGAGTTAGTGGTAGTGTGAGTTAGTGGTAGTGTGAGGTTGGAGACAGTGCTGAATGCTGCTGAGAGGTCTAGGAGAATGAGTGCGGTGGTCTCTCCTCGGTCGAGTAGGGCGAGGATGTCATCTGTAGCGGTGAGGAGGGCGGTCTCGGTGCTGTGGTTGCTCCTGAAACTGGATTGGGAGGGGTCCAGGGTGTGGTTGGCCTCAATGTAGTCAGCGAGTTGTGCGTTGATGGACTTCTCAATGACTTTGGCTGCAAAGGGGAGCAGAGAGATTGGGCGGTAGTTCTTTGGATCATTGGGGTTAGCCGTGTTTTTTTTTAGTAGGGGTTTTAATTCTGCATGCTTCCAATCATCCGGGAAGGTGCCGGTTTCGATGGAGCAGTTGATGGTGCTGCAGAGCTTGGGGACGATGGTGTAACCCGCTTTTTAGATGTGGGCATGGGTCTGAGGGTGCTCCGGAGTGGATCGATATCATGATTCTGATGGTGTCCTCTGTGATGAGGGGGCTCCAGATGGTCCATGGGGGGGTAGGCGGTGGTGTATTTGGGTGAGGTATCAGTGGGAGTTGGGGGGTAGGCGGTGGTGGGTGAGTTCTGGGGTGCAAAGCTGTCATAGATGTCAACGATCTTGCGGTGGAAGTACGTTGCAAGGTTATTGCAGATGTCCTGGGAGGGTGGGATGTCATTGGTGTCACTGTTGGGATTGGAGAATTCCTTGATGACTGTGAATAGCTCCTTGCTGTTGTGAACATTGGCATTGATTCTGTCTTGGATGGCTGTCTTCTTGGTGGTTTTGATGAGGTGATGGTGGGTAGTGATGACTTCTTTGTAGGCTGTTTTATTTGCATGGGGCCTTGTTGGATCTCCAGGTCCTTTCTATTCGCCTGCAGTGGCGTTTGGAGTCCTGGAGGGCCTGGGTGAACCAACTAGCTTTGTTGGTGGGTTGGCGGTTGGACGGTTTCTTGAGAGGGGCGATGGTGTTGGCGCAGTCTGTGAGCCAGTGGTGGAAGTTGTGGGCGGAGGATTTGGCATCAGTGGAGGTAGCTGGGGGGACTTGTTCAGGGTAAAGTGCAGTTGGTCTTAAGTGATGTTGTTCCAGTTTCTGCAGGGTGGGTGGTGCTGCCAGAGGTGTGTGGTGGGTTTGTTGAAGGAAAAGTGTATGCAATGGTGGTCGGTCCAATGGAGTTCGGTGATGTGATTGACTGAGATGTGGTTGTCTGCAGAGAAGATAGGGTCGAGGGTGTGTCCGGCTAAGTGGGTTGGGGAGTTGACAAGTTGCTTCAGTCCGATGGTTCCAAGGTTTTCTAAGAGGTTGGTGGTGGTGTGGTCATTGGGTTTGTCTAGGTGGAAGTTGAGGTCACCGAGGAAGATGTAGTCTGTTGAGACAAGGGCGTGGGGTGCGATGAGGTCGGTGATGGAGTCGCAGAAGGCCGGACGAGGTCCGGGAGGTCTGTAGATGAGGGTGCCGCAGAGGGTGGTGTTGGGGCTGACCTGGATCTTGAAGTGTAGGTGTTCCAAGTCTGGTGAGTGGTAGTCAGAGCTGGTTGTGACGTGGAGGGAGTGTTTGTGGATTATGGCGATGCCTCCTCCCGGTCAGTTGCTGCGGTCCTTGTGGGAGATCTTGTATCCGTTGGGGATGGCAATGGCGATGTCAGGCATTGATGTGGGGTTCAGCCAGGTTTCAGTGAGGAAGACAACGTCTGGAGAGGTGGAGTTGAGCGGGTTCCAGATTTTGACGGCGTGCTTGTGGACGGAGCGGGTGTTGAGGAGGATGCAGTTGAGGTGGTTGCGGTTGTTTTTGCGTGAGGTGACTGGCGGGTTAGTGGTTTGGAGGGAGGAGAAGGAGCAGTTGCGGCAGGTGAAGGGTCCTATGGTGTTCATCGGGGATGTGTGGTGGCAGGCGGATGATCTACCGGTGTTGAGATGGAGGAGGGTACTGGCGTCGTAGTGGTGGTGGTTGTAGGAGCCAGGGTTCATGGCGCTGGGCGTGGTCCAGGCACGGACGGGCGCTGATGGGCTTGCCTTTGGCGCAGCAACCTCCATTAAATAAGTGCCGGGAGGTGGGAGGGCTGTGAGGCTGTGAAGCGGGGGGCAGGGCAATGGCTGTGGCATGGGAGAGACAAGCAGGAGGAGAGCAGGCAGGAAGAAGCTGCTGTCTCAAACTAAGGCAGCAGCAACCTCCATTAAATAGGTGCCAGGAGGTGGGAGGGCTGTGAGGCTGGGGGCAGGGCAGTGGCTGTAGAAAGAAAGTTAGGGAGTTACCTGTGCTGTGTTGGGAGGCGGGGGGCAGGGCAGTGGCTATGGCATGGGAGAGACAAGCAGGAGGAGAGCAGGCAGGAAGAAGCTGCTGTTATTGTGTGCCCGCGAACGGGCAAATTTGCCTATTTGCGGGTGTACAATAAATTAGCGCTCCACTTCTAATATAGGCAGAGGCGGAACTACCGGTGGTGCAGCAGTCGCGGTCGCGACTGGGCCCCCGGGATGAGGGGGCCCCAGCTCAGCACAATTTTTTTTATTTTTTTAAACTTTTTCCAAAAAATGTGGGTCCCCCCCCGTGGCCCTGCAGAACTGTTCAGGAAGAGCAATGCACACTTGCAGTGCTAAAGTGCTCAAAAATTTGAAGAAAACAGACAGGACACTATGATAGGACTTCACTAAAGGTTAGAATATATATATATATATATATATATATATATATATACACATACAAATACACACGTGTGTGTGTGTGCAAAAGTTAATCTATGAATCTTGGCTACCCAGAGCACAGGATAATCTGTTGGGTAAAATAAGTGATAGTAACTACAGTATACACATAGTAATGGTATAACCCTTGTTTGTCCACAATACACTTCAATAATTAAGGGGTTAATTCACCTCTATAAATCTGGTTTGCAGCAGTGTTTTAAACCCTTGTTTGATTAGAAAATCCCACATCAGTGTCTTTACCCTTTCTAGGGATATATATTAATGATCAATTTAGGGGTTTGCTGCAAATACATTTTCTGATTTAACCACTTCATTACCTTTCATTCTGGATAACCAAACCTTTAAAGCAACAATGTCATAATCACATGGGCTAAAAAATGTCACACACATGCAATTCAGTGGGATCACAGTCATGCCCCCAGCACCCCATTTGAAAAAAAGGTTGAGACCCTGTGTTTTTTATTGTGTGTGGCCTGGTATTGGGTGTGTGTGTGTGTGTGAAGAGAGAAATGGTATTGTGTGTGTGTGAGATATGGTATTGTGTGTGATATTGTATTGTGTGTCTGTGTGTGTGATATGGTATTGTGTGTGTGATATGGTATTATGTGTGTGTGGTATAGTATTGTGTTTGTGTGATATAGTATTGTGTTTGTGTGATATAGTATTGTGTTTGTGTGTGATATGTTATTGTGTGTGTGTGATATGGTATTGTGCGTGATATGGTATTATGTGTTTGTGGGTGTGATATATGGTATTGTGTGTGTGTGTGATATAGTATTTTGTGTGTGTGATATAGTATTGTGTGTGTGAGATGGTATTGTGTGTGATTGTATTGTTTGTATGTGTGTGTGATATGGTATTGTATTTCTGTGTGTGATATGGTATTGTGTTTGTGTGCTATGGTATTGTTTGTGTGTGATATGGTATTGTGTGTGTGAGATGGTATTGTGTGTGATTGTATTGTTTGTATGTGTGTGTGATATGGTATTGTGTGTGTGTATATGAATGTGTGTGTGTGTGTGTGTGTGTATATATATATATATATATATATATACAGGGAGTGCAGAATTGTTAGGCAAGTTGTATTTTTGAGGATTAATTTTATTATTGAACAACAACCATGTTCTCAATGAACCCAAAAAACTCATTAATATCAAAGCTGAATAGTTTTGGAAGTAGTTTTTAGTTTGTTTTTAGTTATAGCTATTTTAGGGGGATATCTGTGTGTGCAGGTGACTATTACTGTGCATAATTATTAGGCAACTTAACAAAAAACAAATATATACCCATTTCAATTATTTATTTTTACCAGTGAAACCAATATAACATCTCAACATTCACAAATATACATTTCTGACATTCAAAAACAAAACAAAAACAAATCAGTGACCAATATAGCCACCTTTCTTTGCAAGGACACTCAAAAGCCTGCCATCCATGGATTCTGTCAGTGTTTTGATCTGTTCACCATCAACATTGCGTGCAGCAGCAACCACAGCCTCCCAGACACTGTTCAGAGAGGTGTACTGTTTTCCCTCCTTGTAAATCTCACATTTGATGATGGACCACAAGTTCTCAATGGGGTTCAGATCAGGTGAACAAGGAGGCCATGTCATTAGATTTTCTTCTTTTATACCCTTTCTTGCCAGCCACGCTGTGGAGTACTTGGACGCGTGTGATGGAGCATTGTCCTGCATGAAAATCATGTTTTTCTTGAAGGATTCAGACTTCTTCCTGTACCACTGCTTGAAGAAGGTGTCTTCCAGAAACTGGCAGTAGGACTGGGAGTTGAGCTTGACTCCATCCTCAACCCGAAAAGGCCCCCAAGCTCATCTTTGATGATACCAGCCCAAACCAGTACTCCACCTCCACCTTGCTGGCGTCTGAGTCGGACTGGAGCTCTCTGCCCTTTACCAATCCAGCCACGGGCCCATCCATCTGGCCCATCAAGACTCACTCTCATTTCATCAGTCCATAAAACCTTAGAAAAATCAGTCTTGAGATATTTCTTGGCCCAGTCTTGACGTTTCAGCTTGTGTGTCTTGTTCAGTGGTGGTCGTCTTTCAGCCTTTCTTACCTTGGCCATGTCTCTGAGTATTGCACACCTTGTGCTTTTGGGCACTCCAGTGATGTTGCAGCTCTGAAATATGGCCAAACTGGTGGCAAGTGGCATCTTGGCAGCTGCACGCTTGACTTTTCTCAGTTCATGGGCAGTTATTTTGTGCCTTGGTTTTTCCACACGCTTCTTGCGACCCTGTTGACTATTTTGAATGAAACGCTTGATTGTTCGATGATCACGCTTCAGAAGCTTTGCAATTTTAAGAGTGCTGCATCCCTCTGCAAGATATCTCACTATTTTTGACTTTTCTGAGCCTGTCAAGTCCTTCTTTTGACCCATTTTGCCAAAGGAAAGGAAGTTGCCTAATAATTATGCACACCTGATATAGGGTGTTGATGTCATTAGACCACACCCCTTCTCATTACAGAGATGCACATCACCTAATATGCTTAATTGGTAGTAGGCTTTCGAGCCTATACAGCTTGGAGTAAGACAACATGCATAAAGAGGATGATGTGGTCAAAATACTCATTTGCCTAATAATTCTGCACTCCCTGTATGTATATATATATATATATATATACACACACACAACGGCACTCAGTATCAATGTTATGTGACTCGGGGATAGGGGCCCCAACCACCGGTTTAGTAAGGCCTATTTTGGTATATATTCATGCCACCATTTTCCTGCTAAATGCGATCACATAAAAAAAAAAATTGTTAACTTTTTCACACACACAAAAAAAAGAAGAGAAAAATTAAATGAATAAAAATCAGATTTTTTTTTTGGGGGGGGGGGCTCTTCATGGATTCTTGCACCGGGGCCCTGAGGTTTCTAGTTACGCCTCTGAATATAGGCCTTAGTTTTAGGGATCAATTTATTATTGGCCTTAGTTTTAGGGATCAATTTATTATTGGCCGAATTGGGCCAATTCATCCTGTTTCCTCGCAAGCCTTCAGGCTCGCCGGAAACAGGAGTTAAGAAGCAGCGGTCTGCTCCTTAACTCATACGCCACCTCTGAGGCTGCGTACAGCAATCCGCCTGATCCTATACGATCGGGCTGATTGACAGCAGGGGGTGGTATTGCACAAGCAGTTCACTAGAACTGCTTGTGCAATGCTGAATACGGACAGCGTATGCTGTCCGCATTCAGAGGTCTGGCGGACATGATACGCTACAGCGTATCATGTCCACCAGACTTTAATAAATTGACCCCTTAGTGTCCATTTAATAAAAATATTAAGCAAAATGTAAATGCAACAATACCCTCATGTCATGCAGTGCTATATTGTACCGAGCTTGTCTCTCCTTATCCAGAAATGCAGGGAACATACCCTAGAGAGAGACACCAAAATTTGCCTCTTTAAAATCTTGTGAGTACAGATAGATCTTTTTAGATAAACTCACCTCAGCACTGATCTTGAATTGAGCCCTAAATGACTTGAAATTTTGAACAATGACATCTGACATTTTAGTCAGGCTAGCTGCATCTAACCATTTGCTACAGGATTGGTGGAACTTGAAGGAGTCTTTATAATTTTTATTTGAAATAATTTTTATTGCTTTTGAACACCAGTTAATTTCGTCATAACATAAGTGTACAGGTAAAAGCTCTTCACACATGTTGAACATGTATCATGATACAACATTTGTTCAAATTAACACAATAAGTTGATTGGCTTTGTTCAATTATACCATTCCACACTACATCCTCTATACTGTACATATAACAACATAAAAAGAGAACTCAAACTTCAACCCCCCTTTAAAAAACCTCCCTCCCCCCACCCCTTTCAGGCGGTGCCGAAGAACTTCTGTCCCAGTTAAATAAATGTATGTATGTATAACCTTCACTAAATATTTCAAGAAACAGTCTGGGTAATATCTCCACATCTTAAATTCTCAGACCTGCTCATAGAAGACATCCGTCACCACCATGTTACAATCTGTCAATCCTGTACTGCCACATTTTGTAACTCCTCGTTCTTTAAAATCCAGTAGAACCAGACCTTTTGAAACTGCTCTGGTTGTCCCTGTGCCCATGCCGCCATTTCTGACAAATTATAAGTGTCTACTATTTTGTCTACCACTTCCTGCCAAGTGGGCATCCCCACTTTCCAGTGTCTGGCGACACAAACTCTCAGGCATGTACTGAGGATTCTGATAAACCTGTTGATTGTCTTGTTAAATGGTCTCACCCTATCGTGTAATAGTGCTTGTGATATTGTGAGTGTTATGCTCTCGTCCAGCAGGTTCCCTGTCATATCTGAAAGTCTCCTCCAAAGTGTTTGGATCCTCGGGCAATCCCACCACATATGTCTAAATGTCCCTTTTTCGCGGCAACCTCTGTAGCAATTTCCATCGTGCGCTATAGCATAGTGTGCTGTTCTGACAGGTGTCAGGTACCATCGGAACAACACCTTGATGGAATTCTCCCTCATGTCTGCGCTAAACAACCCCTTACTTGCCTCCCACAACAGATCATCCCATTCACTTTTCTCCCTTTCTTCCCTAATATCCCTTTCCCACCTTTCTATCAATGGTGACTTAGCCTGACATCTAGCTTTTTGAATCAATAAGTAGACTCGGGAAATCAACCCTTTCCCCCTGAATGGGGCAATCAACATTCTCTCAAGGTCTGTGGGTGGAGAGGACTGTTTATGTGACAGAAATGCGTTTATTGCTGAACAGACTTGCAAATATAGATACCAATGTAGGTGTTCCGGATTAATCCTTTCTCTAACCTGATTGTACGTGAGCAATTTTGAGTTATGTAAGAAGTCCACTACCCTATAGAGGCCCTTATTTTCCCATTTACCCAGTAGCCCTCTCGATTGCATGGATAGTAAAAACGTTATGGGCATTAGCAAGGATTCCGTCTTACACAGTTTCAATCCTCTCGTGATTCTATTCCAAAGGCGGACTGCTTCCACCGTTATCGGTGACTTGTAATAGTTTGTTTTTACGAGGAACCCTGAGTCCCATATAATGTCTGCTGCCCTATTAAATCCCGCTAGATCCGCCTCTATTTTTGGCCAAACTAATTTGCAGTCTCTTTTCGCTAGAATTACCACCTGAGCTAATCTAGATGCCTGGTAATATTCAACAAGATTTGGGACCCCCACCCCACCTACCTGCCTATGTTGCTTCAACAGCTGCGCCGCTATCCTTGTCTTCCCGTCTCCCCTCAAAAATTTCACTAAGTCGCCTTGCAAGGCCTCAAGTTCCAGTATAGGAATACCGATTGGGATAGCTCGAAAAAGATACATTAACCTCGGAAGGACATTCATCTTAATTGATATAAGCCTCCCGTACCACGAGAAATTACCCTTTTTCCACTTCCCTATGTCATTTCTGATAGTTTTATAAATAGGGGTATAATTTAATTTATATAGATTAGACAAATTGTCGCTCAATTTGATCCCTAGGTATGTTATGTAATTTTTTGCCCATGTAATTTCAAAATTTAAATCGATCACATTTTTCGTGTGTGGGGGTAGACAAATTGACAATGCCTCACATTTTGTGTTATTAATTTTATACCCCGAGATATCTGAGAACTCTTTCAGGATCTTATATAAGTGTGTTAATGAGTTTAAAGGCTTGGTTAATGTCAACAAAACATCATCAGCAAATAGCATCAATTTGTATTCCGAGGATGCCAACTGTACTCCCAAAATGTCCCTCGAGTTCCTAATATACGAAGCGAGTGGCTCTATGCACATAGCAAACAACAGGGGCAACAACGGGCACCCCTGCCGGGTGCCATTTAAAACATCTATTTGTCTTGAGTTATAACCCGCCGCACCTACTACCGCCGTCGGCCCTGAATAAATTTGTTTAAGCGCTTGTATAAAGGCTCCTTTAAAGCCCATGGCTGCAAGTACCTTAAACATAAAATTCCAGTCTATCCTGTCGAACGCTTTTTCTGTGTCTAATGACAGGAATAGCGCTGGTGTACCGCTGGCCTTCAAATAATCTAGCAGAGTGATAGATCGCCTAACATTGTCCGGGGCCTCCCTATCCTGAATAAATCCCACCTGATCTTGATTAATCAGAGAGGGAAGTATCTGTTTCAATCTGTTCGCCATAATTTTGGCAAAAATTTTAATGTCGTGGTTTATCAGGGAGATCGGCCTGTAGTTTTGACATAATTTAGCGTTTTTCCCTCCCTTTGGTATCACTATGATCTTTGCTTGTAATGATTCCCTAGGTAATTCCTGTCCTTCCATGATGCCATTACAAAAGTTAACTAGGTGAGGTAGTAGTTCCTTCCTAAAGAGTTTATAATATTCTCCCGTTAGACCGTCAGGTCCTGCCGCTTTACCGACTTTTAGATCTTTAATCACCCCTAGAACCTCCGAACTCGTTATTTTTTTGTTGAGACTTTCCTAGTCGCCATCCCTGACTGAATTTAATTTCGCCCCATCTAGAAATTTGGTTATTTGGGTGGTTAGATTTCCCGATGCCACCTTCTTCCCGTCGTATAAATTTTCATAATAGTGGGCGAAGCTATCTGCTATTTTTTACAGATTCGAGGTAACAGAACCATCATCTGTACATAACTTGGGTATTGAAAAAAATGTATTCCTTTCTCTTAACTTATATGCCAGATATCTGTCCGGTTTGTTTGCGTAAACAAAATAATGGTCTCTCAACCGCAGGGCTGCCCTAATGGAGGCGTCATTCATAGTTGTGGCTAACTCCCTCCTTTTAATCACCAATAACTTGTATGTGTCATTAGAGAGAGTGCGCTGGTGTTCCCTCTCTAATTGTTCGACCTCCTTTTGCAGTGTGTTAACCAAAGTGTCCGCTAGCTTATTCTTAATCGATTTTTCTTTTATGAGGAGTCCTCTTATAAAAGGTTTGTGAGCAGCCCATATCACTAATGGGTTCCTAACAGACCCGATGTTTATGTCCCAGTATTCTCTAAGAGCCCTCTGTATCCTCCCATGTATCTCAGGGTCCCTCAACAGAGTCGAATTATATGTCCATGACCTTTGCCTAGAAAAATTTATAAGTCCCGATAACTCCAAGGTTACCAGGCAATGATCTGACCATACAGATGACTGAGTGTCCACCCTCACCAGGTTAGGCATTAAAATTTGACTAATAAAGATGTAGTCCAGTGTGGTGTATAGTTTATGGGCAGGGGAATAGTAGGTATAGTCATGAGTTGACCTACCCATCACCTCCCAGGAATCTACAAGGCTATATTCGTCTAACGAATTTCTAACTGATTTTATTATGCTGTTATGTCTATGTTGTTTGTTTGTTAGTTTTGTGGATACCGTCCCCACTGAGGGAGACATGTTGACGTTAAAGTCCCCTGCAAGAATTACTCTATTTTGCGACCATTGTGTGAGCAATGATGACAGCTTGGTAAAGAAGGCGTTTTGGGTCTCATTGGGGGCATATATATTGCACAACGTTATATGTGAACCCTGAATAGATCCCTGAACTATCACGTATCTTCCTTCCCTGTCGGTAATTACCTTGTCCGTCACCAAGTCAAGGGATCTATGTATCAAAATTGAGACTCCTCTTTTTTTAGAATCTGATGTCGAATGGAAATGTTGTGGGAAATGGTGCGACCAGAATTTTGGGACAGTCGCTTTCACAAAGTGTGTCTCTTGTAAGAATATTATTTTAGCTTTAGTTTTCAGGTATTGTGTCATAGCAGTCTTTCTTTTAGTATCCTAATTAAGACCCCTTACATTATGAGAAAGTAAAATTAGATTGTTTGACATCCTAACCTATCCCCTCCTTAACTCATTCTCTTCCTCCTCCTCATATCTAAAAATTCTGTCTTTATTATAAGAAAGTGTTAGAACCATGATGTGTTTTAAATCCCAGCTATCCCACCTCCCGTGCCAGACTATTTGACCCTGTTCCTTACTACTTTTCGGCACCACCTGAAAGAAAATAAACAATAATGAACAATAACATAACACAGAAACAATAACTAATCCAGTTTTAACTGAACAGCGCATCACTGTAAATTAGAAAGGCAGCCAAACATTTCTATCTCAAGATATCATTAATGGCGTATTTGTGTATAGTTCCGAAGCTCCCACAGTCCTTGTTGTGGTTGATTTATTGCAGCTCAAAAAGTTCAGTTTTCCCCATATGTTGACGTTATGGATCCCACATATATCACCTATACATAACTCCCAGAACCCACTGGTACGTATTTGATATCCAAATACACTCCCCCCCATTTTGAACACTTAACTTGTCTAAATATAACAGTATAACAATAATAGTAACTTTAAAGTCCCAATCTTGCCGCGCCGCCCATGGAGCATAACCTGTGAAAAAAAACATATAGCTTGTGACATTTTATACTCATCTGTCTGACGATTTGGGTACAGCTAGTCCCGACCTCTCTTATCATAGAGTCCTGGCGTGTTTAGGCCAGTCCGTTAGTTCAATAGAGCCCTAAATGTGTCTGTCCCTGGAGATCAGTTGCTCCCGCTTCATGTCTTCCTCTTTTTTTCAGGAACTCGAGACCATTTTTTCTGAAAAGGCTTTCTGCTTCCCTCTTCGCCTCCTGTAGTTGGTCGTTGTTGCTGAAGAGTTGGTGGGTCAAGTTTTAGTTTTCTGCAGGTTTCTGGAATCTCTTCTGGATCTTTGATGGAGAGGATCTTGTTTTCCCATGTGATGTGCAATGCGAATGGGAATCCCCATCTGTAAGGAATCTGATTCTTTCTCATTTGGGATGTGAGTGGTCGAAGTGCACCTCTCCTCTGTAAGGTCCTAAAACATAGGTCTTGAAAAAATTTAATGACATTGCCTTGATATTTAAATGTCGGATTTCTTTGAGCCGCCGCCATTATTTCCTCTTTTTCCTGGAATCTGAGCATCCGAATTATAATATCACGTGGCGGATCTTCTCCCTTAGGTTTGGGCGGAGTGCCCTGTGGGCCCTTTCTATCTGAAATTTCTCCTCACCTCCAGCCCCTGTAATACCTTGAAATAGGTTAAGTAAATACGTATTCAGTTCTTTCGTGCTCACCTATTCTGGCACCCCTTTCAAGCGTATGTTGCAGCGGCGGCTGCGATTCTCTAGATCTTTGAGTTTGTCATGAATTTCTTCTAATTCTTGTTGTTGAGCTGACGTTTGAATCGTAATGTCGTTTAAGCCTTCTGCCAAGGCATCTCCGGTTTCTTCAAGAGAATTCACTCTAGAACCTAATTCACCCACCTCCTGCTTCAGTTCTGTTAAACTGTTGGTGACTGTGTTCTGCAAAGCCTCTATTCTATCCAGAAGCTTCTCAAAATTTGTGGTAATGTCCTGTTTTGAGACTAAGTGCTCCAGATCAGCTCTTGTTAATGGCTCTTGATTTCCAGGGCCTGTTTGTGAGCCCATATCTCTCTCTCTTTCTGCATCTGATTGGGGTGATTGTTGTTCTGGAGACTTCTCGCCTCTCGTAGCTTTAAAAAAGATGGGCGCTGTAGACTGCTTGCCTACTGGTGTGGCTTTGATATTTCTTTTAGAGGCCATAATTACAGCCCTCCACCACTAATATAGAGACTGCTTATTACCAGCCTTTGCAAATGTAAGGTTTTCGATAAACTGTCCCTTTAATGTTTTATGTAAAATGCCTTAGCTCTTTTCAACTGTGAAACCTATTGCCATATAACTCAGGTCCTCCCTAAGTCAGGTATAACTGTTTTTTTTTTAAAAAACTTTATTTATAGAAAAGAATCCGAGTCATACATGGTAAATGCAGTCATAATAATGCAGGTGTGACAAAGTGTTCACCTGCAGAACAAAACAGTTTTCAGAGCATGTTATATCAAAGCATACCAGCAAAGGAATACAATAAGTATATGTGATCATCATGTATGTCCTGGGACTCAACTTTTTTCTAAGAACATTTTTTACAATCAACCAAAGAAAAAGAGGAGAAAACGAGAAAGAAAACATATCAGCTAAGAGCAGGGAAGAAAGATAATAGCATACAAATAAGAATGAAAGGAAGAGAAGAAAGGAAGAAAAATAACATATAGCAGCCATACTTACCCAGAGTACCTCCGGGTCCCCCCTCCCTCGAAATGCAGGTCACTCACGGGCCTGATCCGTGGATAGACACCAATTTCCTCTGAGGTTTTCATTTAAAACATATTGGCTATTTTTAAAAGGAAGCAGAACCCTATCCCTTACTGTGTCAGGTAGGTGCAGCAAATAAGCCTCCCATTTGAGGAGAAATCTCTTGACTCTTTTCTCAGGGTCCCCCCTAGTATCTGCCTGCTCAATCAGCATCTGATCATGAATTGTTTTAAGTAGGTGTTGAAAAGGTAAGTTTCGGTCCCCTGTCCACTCTCTCAGGATAATTTGTTTAGCTAGCATGAGTATGGTATTTAAAAAAATGTCGTGCTTGTATGTCTGATCTCTAGGTGTCAGAAAGATCACATGTTGTGCCGAGAGGGACACAGTTTGTTTAGTTAATTTGGATAGCCAGTACGCAATTTTTTGCCAAAATTTTTGTATTTTAGGGCAACTCCAGAGTAGGTGCATCCAATCAGGAGATTCAAGGCGGCATTTACTACAGGAGTTGAGTGCTCCTTCAACCCATTTAGCCCTTAGGCCAGGAGTGATGTAAGCTTGATGTAAGAATTTCAGGTGTGATTCCCTCAATTTTTCAGAGATAGTACTTTGGTGTGCCCTCTCGAAACTCGTGGTGATCAATGACGGGTCAATCTCTAGCTCCCCAAAATGGGACCACTTTGATACAATGCCATGAAGCACATGATCCTTAGAGTGACGGATCAGTAAGTTATATGTATGTGACAGCCTCAGAGGGCCTAACTTCGCCAGCGCACTCAATGTATCTAAATTAGAGGCTTCTACAGAGAGGAGTCCCTCTGAAATCAAGGTGGATACGTAGTGTCGGCACTGAAAATATGCAAACTTGTGTGTGTGCGGGAGGTTATAACGTGATTTTAGGTCTTGGAAGGGCAGTATTTCTAGAGTCAGGGGTCGGAAAAGTTGATGCAGTCGTGTGAGTTGTAATTGTTGCCATGTCTGAAATGCTTGCGTGGTGTAACCAGGGAGGAAGTCTAAATTACCCTGGATCGGGAGATATTTACTAGCCAAACGTTGTATACCCCAGAGTCTACAAATCTTGGTCCAGGCTCTTAGAGGATCCCTAAACAGTATATGGTTTTGAATGAACGGGGATAGAGATTTTAAATGTGCATGAGGCAGATAAGCTAAATGCAGTGGTTTAATGATGTTAGACTCTAGGTCAGGGACAGTATAATAGTTTTTCCCTACCAGCCAGTCCAATGCAAATCTAGAGAGAGCCGCCCAGTTATACCATATTATATTAGGAAGACGGAGCCCTCCTCCTCCCACTGTCATTGACAAGGGGGTTCTGCCTATTCTATGTTTTTTGCCCTGCCAGACAAAGTTCCCAATGGCAGTTTGCAAAGATGTCGCATCCTTTTGAGTGAGGAGAAGAGGCAACATCTGTAATGGATAAAGAAGTTTGGGCAGGGCAACCATTTTAAAAAGGTGCACCCTACCCGAAAGAGAGAGGGGGAGTTTCATCCAACTCAGCAGCTTAATGTCACCTATAGTCCCAGCGAGATTCAAAGAGTATAACATATGTGGGTTAACATGTATCCATATGCCTAAGTATTTAAAACTACCCTGAGTAGTCTTAAGACCAAAATCTACTAAGGTCATGTTTCGGGAGAATTGCAACCAGGTGGCCTCTGATTTGTCAATGTTGATCTTGTACCCCGAAAATTTGCCAAAATCATCGATAACTTTCAAAAGAGGCTGTAAGTTAGAACCAGGATCTCCTACAAAGAGCAGTAAGTCATCGGCGTAAAGTGATAGATGCTGCTTTTGGCCACATATATCTAAGCCGGCACATTGTTGCCTGATGTAGGACGCCAGGGGTTCGATTGCTAAATCGAAAAGGAGAGGGGAGAGGGGACATCCCTGTCTCGTACCCCGTTGTAGCGTAAAGGAAGGAGAGAGCCCTCCATTGATTAGAAGAGAGGCCTTAGGGGCTGAGTATAATCTTTGTAGAAAGCTGGGAAAGTTACCCTGCATACCAAAGCGCGACAGTGACGTATGTAGGTGATCCCACTCGATCCGGTCAAACGCCTTCTCAGCATCTAGTGCTAGAAGGCATGCGTCTGGTAGTTGGGATGGGGATTGTGTATGTGTGTTGTACCAGTAATGGGACACGACGCCGAGAGTCTTTCTAATGTTAATAACTGAGGATCTGCCCTTTACAAAACCCGTTTGATCAGCATGAACTATATGTGGAAGAACCTTTGCCAACCTGTCCGCTAAGATTTTTGTTAGAAGTTTATAATCCCCATTTAATAGGGAGATTGGACGATATGAAGAAGTCTGGGTGGGATCTCTATCAGGTTTCAAAAGGAGACAGATATTAGCCTCAGAGAATCTATCATTTAGTTGTTCAGTGCCCGCCAGGTAAGCAGAATACAAGGATGAGAGAATTGGTGCTAGTTCCTCCTCCAATAACTTAAGATATTCTGCAGGTAACCCATCCTGGCCTGCTGCTTTACCCAGTTTGCTTTGTCGTATGGCCCTGAGAACCTCCTGGGGACTTATAGGAGAATTTAACAGGGAAGACTGCTCTTCCGTAAGAGTGGGAAGTTTTACTGCGTCCCAGAAGGCACGCTTGGCTTCTATATGGATAGGTTGTTTAGAGTACAGGGAAGTATAATAGTCTACAAATTCAGTCATAATTTCCTTGGCGTTGGCGGTGAGGGTACCCTTAGATTTAATGGCTAGAATTTGGGACTTGGGTTTATAGGAATGAACTAATTTGGCCAGCAGTTTACCAGCCCTGTTACCATGACGGTAATAGCGACCCTGTCTGTGAATATTGACCTTGTTGTCTTGTTGAGCTAAGAAAGTATCCCTTGTCTGTTTGAGATCGTAGTAAGATTTCTTAGATGTTGGCGTGGGGGTATGTAAGTAGCTATTGTAAGCCGCAGTGAGTTGAGCAAGGAGAGTCTCATCTACTCTCGTAAGTTGCTTATTATGGTGTGTTGCAAAGGAGGTTATATGACCTCTCATCACCGCTTTTGAGGCGTGCCAGAACAAATCTGGCGTATCCAAATGACAAGCATTGTCAGATGCATAATGCGTCCAGGATGCCTTTAAGTGTCTACGGAACTCAATGTTGTTATATAGGTGGAGAGGAAATCTCCAACTTCTGTTTGGAGGTCTAGGGGGATGTGGTTGCAGTATCAGGGTGATTGGGGCGTGATCTGATAAGGTGACTGGGCCAATATAAGTAGATAAGATGTGTGGCGTTATGCTTGAGGCAGTTAGGAAATAGTCAATACGCGACATAGTATGGTATGTTTTTGAGAGGCAAGTGAAATCCCTCTCATCCGGGTTCCTTGCTCTCCAGACATCTAGTAAACTCAGAGTCTCCTTGAAGGATCCAATCAAGGATACTTCACGTTTGTAACGGATCACATGTTTTTTGAAAGAGCCAGATGCTGAGGGATCTCTAAACCTATCTAGCGGAAGAGCCTGAGCCAGATTAAAATCACCTCCTATTATTAAAGGGGCACTCTGTGCGGCCAATATCGCCAATAAATTTGTCCAAAAGGGGGGATCATGCTCATTAGGGCCATAAACATTACAGAGAGTGTATGTATGTGCATTGGTCTGAAGTGATGCGACTATGTATCGTCCCTTTTTGTCTATGTTCACTGCTGACAAGGAGGCCGCTAAACCCTTTCGCACTAGAATGGCAACTCCTCTTTTCCTGCCCTCTGTAGGGGAGCTGAGGACCTGTCCCACCCATCTGATTTTTAACTTCGCATGTTCCTCAACTGTCAGTTTTGTCTCCTGGAGCATAGCAATATCAGCCTTCAGTGAGTGTAGGTGGTGGAGAATCCTACTTCTCTTTGCCGGGGATGTGATGCCCCCTACATTCCACGCTATAATTTTAAGGGGGAGAGTCATGTCTACAGAGTGTAAGGGTGGAGAGGGCACGACCTAATAGGTAGTGTCCTAGCAAGTGTCCCCTGTGGTGTCTGAGGTGTAGGTAGTAATAGGTGACTTACAGTTATGGAAAAGCACAGGTGTGTCCTCAGGGCAGGATGACGTGATGAAGGAGGGGGGTCCAGAGGCCTCCAGGTCCCAATCCAGCAATCGCTACAAAAGAGACAAGAACATACAGCAATGTTTACAATTTGTATAGGTAAGAGGTCAATACCCATGGTAGTAGCAATGTCAGTAGGTATCGTCCCAGAGGTAGTCTGTTTATAAAAGAACCATTTGATGAACAAAAACACAGCATGATAGCAGGAAGCATAACATCTTAGAACTAGAGTTCTGCTCTTGAGGGAGGGGTCAGGGAGCAGTAAAGCCATACATAGCCCTGGAATGTTTAGTGTGAGTTTAAAATGAGAAAATTTACCAAGGGATTTTACATTTGGCAGGGGCAGGTGGATAGGCCCTAGGTAGTCAAGTGGAAGTATATATGGGCTTAGAGGTAGGGAACTATGTTTTTTATATTCGGTGTCGATGCCCTGGGGCCTGAACATAACAGTGATACCATAATCTGCATCGATCAAAAGGCAAGTGGTGGACAGAGGGTCTCCGCTTGAACTTGTGAGGGATAGGCCAAAACTAAGCCTACTAGGGGACTTAGGGGAAACCAGCGGTAGCTGTGAACTGTCTTAATAACACTCATATTAGAACTAAGGTTTAAGTATGCTGCATAATGTTTCCCAACCTTAACAGTGCAATGCAAATACAAACATGAACCTGGACAGGTAGTGTAATAACAGAGATAACAAGTTGCCATGTGCGGAACCGTGCCTCCGGCCACAGCCAAGATTGGCAAACATGACCAGAGCCACAGGACTCACCAAAGCAAAATACATAATGTAATCAACATGATGCATATGACAAGAAATTTTAAACGATAATACTTAAAAGAGTCTCATCAGCCATTGTCCTGTCTCCGCTCTGATGCCAGGTACGCCTGTGCTGCCGCAGGCGTATGAAAGGTTTTAGGGCCTGAAAGACTTTGAATTTTCAAGGTAGCTGGGAACATGAGTGCAAATTTACGTCCCTGATCATGCAGTGTAGAGCAGATAGATGCAAAGTCCTTACGTCTCTTAGTGACCTCAACTAAAAAGTCCTGGAAAAGTAAGAGACGGTGATCTTCAAAGATGACTTCCTTAGCCGCCCTGTAGGCTCGCAGGAGGGCTAGCTTATCCTGGAAATTTAAGCATCTAAAGATTACTTGTCGTGGCCTCTCTTTGGAATTTTCTAGATATCTGTTGGGGCCTATGCGGTGAGATCTTTCAATGTCCAGAGGTAGACAGTCCTGGGGCAGGCTCAGGAGTTTCGGGAAAGTTAAGGCGGCAAATTCTAGTAATTCTTTATCTTTAATGGATTCAGGAACGCCTATGATTCGTAGATTATTTCGCCTGCAGCGGTTTTCTAGGTCTTCCACCTTATCCATTAGCTGTTGATTTTGTTTCAGTAAGCGTTTTAAAGAAACCTCAGATTCCTGCTGTCTGTCTTCAACCCCTGAAATTCTTTGTTCCGCGGCTGACATGCGAGTGGAGAAGAGCCGCACCTCACTGGTTAGGGTGTCCACACCAGCCTGCAAGCTATCCATTTTTGGTAAAAAGAAAGCCTTGAGCTCCTGTAGGAGTGAAGAGTGATCTCCTGAAATACTGCCTTCAGCATCTGCAAATGATGGGTTTGCCTGCGTTTCTGTCAGAGACTTTTGTTTTTTTTCCTGATTCTTTGATCTGTGGCTCATTGTGCTACTTAAAGGCGAGGGCAGCCTGTGAAAATACTCGTCCACTTTCATAGAACAAAATACAGACAGTTACTAGGAATGTTCTGACACTGTGTACGAGTCACCAGAGGGCGCTGTTGCACTGTGTATTGCAGCAATCAAGGTAGGTATGTGGAGGGAAAATGGAGGAGATGAGGACACAGATTTTGAATTTGCAGATATCACATGCCAAAATGCAGGTGTAAAATAAAAATTTAGCTGTGCCAACTATGTAAACAAAGGTGTTTTTTTCTTTTCCTTTTCTGTCTTGTGTAGCAGGCTTAATCAGGGCTGATGGATCAGAAATACAATCCTAAAAAATTGAGCTATACCAGCTATGAGGTGAAAAGAGTCTGTATAGGAAAAGTCTGTATAGATCCATATGCGGTTTATGCAGGGACTGTCCCAATGATCAGCTCTCAAGCAGAGCAGGTGTTCATGCGCTCCCCCCTTAACAACCACTGGGGCGTGAGAAGGCCGATATCCCCCTGCTGAAACCTTAATAACAAGTTTGTCTCCCTGTATGGAAGTGAGGTTGTGCCTTGTTGTAGGTTAAAGCTGATTGATCTGCGTTTACACCAATGCATCCACAGTACTTTTACAGAGTGTGCAGCAATCTCTTATGGGCAAGCATAGAATACTTTCCGGGGAGTCCGTTATCAGGGCCTCACACAGTTATAGTTTGAGGTGGAGCGGTTCTGGGCTGATGGATCAGAAATACAATCCTAAAAAATTGAGCTATACCAGCTATGAGGTGAAAATAGTCTGTATAGGAAAAGTCTGTATAGAGCAATATACGGTTTATGCAGGGATTGTCCCAATGATCAGTTCTCAAGCAGAGCAGGTGTTTAAACGCTCCCCCCTTAGCAACTACTGGGGTAGGAGAAGGCCGATATCCCCCTGCTGAAAACTTAATAGCAAGTTTGTCTCCCTGTAGGGAAGTGAGGTTGTGCCTTGTTGTAGGTTAAAGCTGATGTATCTGAGTTTACATTAGTGCATCCACATTATTTTTACAGAGTGTGCAGCAATCTCTTATGGGCATGCATGGAATACTTTCCGGGGAGTCCGTTATCAGGGCCTCACACGGTTATGGTTTGAGGTGGAGCGGTTCTAACCAGCTGTGTAATAGTCTGCGGTGTTACCGCCTCTCACCTGATCCGTCCGATTACCACATTCAAGGCCGGTCTGCTTGTAAGGTCCGTTCTGAGTTGAAGCTGGCACAGAGGTGAAGGGGGGAGCTCCTCCAATATGGCGCCGGTTAGCGTTACCGCTCGCGCCGTGTGGCGCAGTTCGATTTTGACTTCTGAGGCAAGGGCGATTTTCTGCCCTTCACGATGGTTCTTAGGCCGGATGGGGTACCGTAGAGTGCAACCCAGCAAGGCAGCGTCGTGGGGAAAGTTGGCTGGCAGCAAATAATACCATTAATATGAAGCAGATTCCCGGAGCTCTGTACTTCTGCTGCCAGCCGCTAGCTCCGCCCACCGGAAGTCAAGTCAGGTATAACTGTTAGTATAGAACACATAGATGTCTGACAGGCTGTATAGTCACATCAGAGATGAGGAGGTTTCAACAATGTAGGAATGCCAATCTATATACTTCCCTGTTGCTTATCTGAAGATCAATGGGATATGTGAACTCCCTTAGGGCTCTACTAGGGCTCTTTTCCCTTTCTTTTTTTTAATTTTTTTTTTTACAATTCAAGGAGCGTGTTTTTATTCTACCCTACAGAGGAATGTTACATAGAGTCCTCTCCCCTCACTTCTAGCACAGCTGCGTCACATACTATTCACACCAGCTTTAAAGTTCCGCTGTCTCTCAAACTCTGTGTCTCATAGCCTCCGATATTCACTTAATGTCCCCACCAATCATTGTAACTTATCTGCGGTGTACACCGCTACTCATTCAGTGTGTTTCTATTTGTCCCCACACTCGTCCACACATAAGTGCAGCTCTCACACTTACGCCACATGGTTTCCCGACATGGCCGCTGACTCCTTCTGCTGTGTCCCTCCTCCCGGCTTGCCTCCGTGTCGGGTATTGCTGAGCACCGCTTTGCTCAAATAGTTAGCTTTGGCTTTCCGGTCTCACATTTGACCGTAGTAGGACAAGACTGACTGTGTTCCAAAGCTGCAAGACGCCTCAATCTAGTTTAGCTGCCTGGAGCTCCACACTTATGCGGCCATTCCGCTACTCCTCCAGGCTCCGCCCCGTCTTTATAATTTTTAAAGGGAAATATCTACTCCCTATGAGTGTTACCTTGATTAAAGAGATGGGTGAAAGACGGACTTAAAAAGGCATACCTTCCTTTTGAAGTCTTACACATTACTATTCAGTATGGATGTGCATTAGGATCCTTTATGAGGATCCGAACGCAGAAGTAAGAAACCGATTGTTCCCTTTGGATATTTTTGTAGCCGGATAGATTCCTGTAAAAAATCCCCACTCTAAGAACTGTGCAATTCCAGATCTTAGAGAAGGGATCTTTTACAGGAATCAATCCAGCTTCAAAAATTATCTGAAGTGAATGAGCGGCTGCTTACTTCCGCTTTTTGATCCTCATGAAGGATCCGTATACACATACCTACTATTTAATATTATTTTATTAGTTGGCAGTACATCACAGGTTCAGTCTAATAAAACAGCTGTCACGAGTCATGTTGGTCTCCTCCCAGGAATAACTTTGTTTCCCAACGTACACATTTTCTTATAACTTGGGGGTTGGCTGTAGCAGTTGTTATTTATAGAATTTAACCAGCTGGCATTACAAGCTGCAGGAGACCAAATTAGCCTAATTTAGTAGCTGAAACTATGTTAAAAATCCTTGTCTATGGTTCAGCTCTGCATTCTTACAAAAACTGTGCAGGTAACAAACTGCAAAACATAACAAAAAAAATTAAGTAATCTAGTGGTTCTCAACCAAAGTGACCTCAAGGCCCGGTTAATTTGAGCTGGACCTGTCCAGGGCCGATGTCAGTTCAGCTCTGTGTTCTGATAACAAACTGTGCAGGGTAACAAACTGCAAAACAAAGAAAACAATCTAAACCATAAATTATATGTGAGGGTTAAAAAATGTAATACTAAAATAAAAAATTGTATTCTTACTTCTGCTCCTTTAGAGGGCAATATATATTGTGACATTGGAATTTTTTTTTTTTTTTTTTTTATGTTTAAACTTATTTATTTCATGAGCTCACCTAGTTTTCCATTATTAAATATGGGGATTAACAATGCCCCATTTCTGGGAAATGTATGCATTTTTAAAGTGCATTAATGAAGTGAAGAAGTGCTGCAGTATTCAGTGATAATTCTTAGAATTAACTTTATATTCTTGCTAAAAGACTGAGCAGATATTAACCCCATCAATCTATTGAATATACATGCGAATATATATTGATTAAATATTTTGGTTTCCTTTGATGTTGTACTTCAGATGCTCAGTTCACCTAGGTGATGGAAGCCCGATGCTTTATACAGCTGACTGTAGCAAGCACAGCTCTCTTCTGTGCACACTACACTCAGAGCCGATTTATCAAAGTGTGAGCGGACATGATCCGCTGTACATCGATAAATGCCTATAGCATACACTGTCGTCATTTTTCATTGCACAAGCATTTCTCGTGAAATGCTTATGCAATGCCGCCTCCCTGCACAGGGGGTGTCAATCATCCTGATTGTATCCGTTTGGCCTGATTGCTGTCCGCCGCGTCAGAGGTGGGGAACGAGTTAAGGAGCAGAGGTCTTATGACTGCTGCTTATTAACTCCTGTTTCCGGCGAGCCTGAAGGCTCGCGCGGAAACAGATGCATATTGGGCATGATAAATTGGCCCCAATAGGAGGTGTTTGCACTTGTGCACTACTATAACATGCACTGCTCTCTCAGTGGCATGTTTTTAAATAGCGCATGTCTGAGCACACATGATTGGTGAGATTGTTTTTTTTCAAATATTTAGATGAATTTATCTACCAGCACACACTAATGTTTTATTCATTTTTTAAGAGATACCTAGGTAGGAAATAGTGCTGGCATCTAGCGCTCCTGCAAATGGATAACATTTTTGCAAAACTGATGCCATTTAGTGTTCCAGATACATGCACGTTCCTGAGCTTATATCTGTGCTTTGAACAAAAGATACCAAGAGAACATCAAAAATGTGATATTAGAAGTAAATGAGAAAAGTGCATGCTCTATCTAAATCATAAAAGAAAACTTGTGTGTTTCACGTTCCAGTTTTCTTTGGTTGAGTTTACGATTATTTTGGGAATTTATAAAGAAATCAAGTGAGAGACTCTTTTGCATACATTCAGAATTGTAGAATTCATAAAGAGTTTTTATCCGAGTTGCAAGATCAGCTCCTTTATATTCAACTGAGCTGCATCTGTGAAGTTTCTGAAATGCCTCTACTTTTATTAAGTGAGACTACTTTACCTTAATAAAGCAGGCGTGAATATTTCATAATCACATTTATAAAACCCGCTGAACAATCATGCTTCCAATTTGTTGCTCTTAAATATTGTTTTTCCTTGTTGCTTAGGGTTCATGTTTGATGTGTGAGCATCCTATAATATAAAAGGCCAAGTGTGTTTGTCCAAAGCTGTTATGAGCAGTAGAGACAGCGCGAGGACAAACACACCTGGCCTTAGATTCTACCTGATCTTCTGTCCAAGTGTTCGCGGGAGAAGCGGGTGTGGCTGGGACCGGGCGTGATGGGGGCGGAAGCGGGCGTGTGGCCGAGAGAGCAAAAGAGAGGGGATAGAGAGAGCAAAAGAGAGGGGGATAGAGAGAGCAAAAGAGAGGGGGATAGAGAGAGCAAAAGAGAGGGGGAGAGAGAGAGCAAAAGAGAGGGGGAGAGAGAGAGAGCAAAAAAGAAGGGGAGAGAGAGCAAAAGAGAGGGGGAGAGGGAGCAAAAGAGAGGGGGAGATGGAGCAAAAGAAAGGGGGAGAGAGAGAGCACAAAAGAGAAGGGAGAGACAGAGAGAAAGAGAGCACAAAAGAAAGGAGGAGAGAGAGAGCAAAAGAGAGGGTGAGAGAGAACAAAAGAGAGGGGAGAGAGCAAAAGAGAGGGGAATAATTTCAATTTGTGACAATTGCAGTTTCTTTTCTTTAAGTGTGAATTTTTACTTAACATTCGGCTAGATTATGAGTTTTGCGTTATGAGGGGTGCGGTGCTAATTTCTTAACCCCTAATCTGCTGCCCCGACATCGCTGACACCTACATTATACTTAGTAACCCCTAATCTGCTGCTCCGGACATCGCTACCACTAGAATAAACATATTAACCCCATAAACTGCCGCACTCCCACATCCCAAACACTAGTTAAATATTATTAACCCCTAATCTGCCGCCCCTAACATCGCCGCCACCTACCTACATTTATTAACCCCTAATCTGCCGCCCACAATGTCGCCGCCACTATACTAAAGTTATTAACCCCTAAACCTAAGTTTAACACTAACACCCCTGACTAAAATATAATTAAAATAAATCTAAATAAAACCTACTATTAATAACTAAATAATTCCTATTTAAAACTAAATACTTACCTATAAAATAAACCCTAAGCTAGCTACAATATAAGTAATAATTACATTGTATCTATCTTAGAGTTTATTTTTATTTTACAGGCAAGTTTGTATTTATTTTAACTAGGTAGACTAGTTAGTAAATAGTTATTAACTATTTACTAGCTACCTAGCTAAACTAAATACAAATTTACCTGTAGAATAAAACCTAACCTGTCTTACACTAACACCTAACCTTACACTACAATTAAATAAATTGCCTAAATTAAATAAAATTACCAAAATTACAAAAAAACAACAACACTAAATTACACAAAATAAAAAAAGACATTATCAGATATTTAAACTAATTTCACCTAATCTAATAGCCCTATCAAAATAAACTCCCCCTCCCAAAAAAAACAAAAAAAACCCCTAGCCTAAACTAAACTACCAATAGCCCTTAAAAGGGCCATTTGCGGGGCATTGCCCCAAAGAAATCAGCTCTTTTACCTGTAAAAAAAAATACAAACAACCCCCCCAACAGTAAAACCCACCACCCACACAACCAACCCCCCAAATAAAATCCTAACTAAAAACTAAGCTCCCCATTGCCCTGAAAAGAGCATTTGGATGGGCATTGCCCTTAAAAGGGCATTTAGCTCTTTTTCAAGTGCCCAAACCCTAATCTAAAAATAAAACCCACCCAATAAACCCTTAAAAAAACCTAACAGTTTTGAAGACCGGACATCCATCCTCAATGAAGCTGGGAGAAGTCTTCATCCAAGCGGCAAGAAGTCCTCAAGAAAGCCGGAAGAAGTCTTCATCCAATAGGATTGAGCTTGCATTCTATTGGCTGATTGGAACAGCCAATAGCTCAATCCTATTGATCCAGCTCCAAAAAGAGCCAAATGCCGTGGGCAGCCAACTTCTTCCCCATTTGGATCATCACAAATGATTCAAATGCACATGCTTAGTTCAAATGGCTTGTGCAACACACATTCTTCTGTACATGCACATCCTCACATGTATGTGCTTTGCTGCTAACGTGAGGGAAAGTTCAAAACAAAGAGGCTGATTTATTATGCCCCGAATGCTGCTATATGCAGGTTTTTCCGTGCGAGCCTTCAGGCTTGCTGGAAACATAAGTTAAGAAGCAGTAGTCTTAAGACCGCTGCTCCTTAATTCGTCCGTCACCTCTGAGGTACGATCGGGTTGATTGACACCCCTCGTGAATCTGCAGGGGGCGTCATTGCACAAGCATTTTACAATGATTAATTCCGACAGCATATGCTGTCAGCATTTATCGATGTCTGGCGGACATGATCGCTACAGCCAGACACATGATAAATTGGCCCCAAAGAGTATAAATATATTCTTGTTTTAATCTTTGTTAATCATATTAGATTTACTGCCTATAATGACAAGCCAATAAGCCTAAGGTGAAAATACACAGTTGCACACATTTGTAGTGTACATAACAATAAAATATATTTTAAATTGAAATAGGTAACTTCTCTACAAAATTGTATCTGTTTCTGATCTGTACTGTGCCAAGTTTTAAAGATACTTTTATAATTGTTAATATATGTAAATTAATAAACACTTATTCCAAAAAGGTATTTTTCTTTTTCATTCAAATGAAACATATTAATGCTGGAATGTACTATGTAATGTTTTTGTCACAATTTTCCATTACACATAAAATCATGAAATATCTGTAGAACAAGAATGTGATTTTCCGCCAAAAATGTCTACAATGCAGCCGTTCCTCCCACTGCTACAACTAATGTTCATCTGCATTCAGTGAATACATGGCACTTGTGTATGGTACCAATGTACAAACAGCAATCACAGACATTACATCCCACACATACACTCAGTCAAAGTACTCTTTGTGACACTTCCATTTTCTTATATCACTAAGTTACAATCTTTGCAACTTGTGGATCTTTTCAACAGATCTTAGATTCTCCAGTACAATGCCTGGAAAATTTTGGAAAACTGTAGCTGTTGCTGTGGTAAGAAATATTTAAATTTCATAGCAAATAATGACTTTTGTTTTTAAACTGTCATCTAACTTTATATATAGGGGCATATTTACGATTGTGTGAGTGGACATGATCCGATATACGCTCTCGGCATTTATCATTGCACCAGCAGTTCTTGTGAACTGCTAGTGCAATACCGCCCCTGCAGATTTGCGGCCAATCGGCCCCTAGCAGGGGTTGTCAATCAACCCAATCGTATAAGATCAGGTTGATTTCTGTTCGTCGCCTCAGAGCAGGCGGACAGGTTATGGAGCAGCGGTCTTTAGACCGCTGCTTCATAACTTCTGTTTCCAGGGAGCCTGAAGGCTCGTGCGGAAACAGGGGCATCAAGCTCCATACGACGCTTAGTCTCATAACTATCACACACAGTTTTGAATTGACTTATTGATCAACTTTATCCATCTCTGCTTGAAGGTTTTTCAATATCTAAAAATGAATTTAACTTTCTAAGTTCAGAGCCTTACCACTTATTCTTGCAATTCTCTTTTAAACTCTGCTTCCACCCATTTGAATTGTGTTTTTATTTAATAATATTGTTTAAGGAAAACAAAGCATCTTATAATTACAGGAGGTTTCTGCTGTCTTTCTATAGATCATTTCATACCAGCTAACTGTAAAAAAATTCAAAACAAATTAACACTGTGTTGGTTGTAATTGTTTTCCTATAGCCAAACTCTGCCCAACAGTTATTTAGTTGAGCCAGTCCAGGCTTGTTAACTTGCAGAGTAGACCAAGTTTGCCACAGTCATTATGTAAGCTAAACCTGCATTTTTTTGCATTTCCTTATTTGATAACGTCTGCTGATGACAAATTAGGGACAGATATGTATCAGGGTTGACTATGTGAAGTCTGCAGAGTGCATATCCAATTAGAATGAGAAAACATGACAATTGGGCAATATAAATAATGTAGATTGCCAATTTGCTTTACTACTCATGATTAACAATGGTATGTTACAATCTCAGGGAGTTTGCTATCCCTTGAAGTGGCAAAAAGCTTTCACTCAAGCCATTTGTGTTTTTATTCAAATTCACAAAACTTTAACTTTGTGAACAATCAGGACAGTCTCAGTGTACAACCATTAAAAAATATATTTAGTAAGTTTACCAGGTTTTCTTTCTTATGGACAATTAGGGACAATTAGCTCCTGCTCTGATCTAAGAAACTGTTGTGTAGCATGTAGCAGGGTATGGTAAACTATAGACTACTTAGCTCTTTCAGTGGAAAGACCTATTCTTCACTTTATTTGCCTCACATTATTTCCATTCACAAGAGCTCCTTGTATATAAATGTATACAGATAACCAAAAGACAATTAAAAGACTATAATAGTCCAAAATTGACATGCTCTAATTTATTGGACTATTGACCCTGCACTACTGTGTGTTTAATCCCAGCCAATGGGTTAAAAATACATCATTTTTTGACTATTGTAGTCCTTTAAATACAGTAGAATAGCATCAACAAATGTATTTGAATTGCAATAACACTGTGAATGTCAAACCAGCAGTACTTTTTAATTGACAATATTTATATTTTAACAGCTAATAACACATACACATATATAAGCTGGGAACTCACACATGATCAGAGCTTGTGCCTCAGAAACTGTGCATACAACTGTTAATCCTCCAAGAATAAGCAGAATTGTTTGTTTGCACTAGATATCTTACAGACAAATGCTTCTGTTCAGCAACTGAACAAACAACTTCTCTGAATGTATAAAATGTGATAAAACTGAAGGGGGATAAATAAAAATCTTAAGTTGCAAACACTGCTAACGCATAGTGTTTAATTAAATCAATATAAAAAAAAAACAACGTATAACACATAAGTATAGATTATATAGAATTAAAGCTTTATTTATTGCGAGAGAAGCTTTTTGGCAATTGTTCAGTTCTTCAAAGATATTCACTAGTCTGAATAGTGTAGACTAGAGAGATATTTTACAGTGAACTGCTTCCATAGAAAACATTAGCTAAAGACAGTATTGTGTTATACAAAAGGCAAGAAAAAAATCCTCTAAATATATCTTTAATGGCTACAATGGATTACACAGCAATGACAGACCACTATATATATATATATATATATATATATATATATATATATATATATATATATATATATACATACAGTACTATATAAGCCATGTTTTCAAATCAAACCTGCAATTAAATGAATTGCCTTTATAAGATCAGGCAGGAAAATTGTAGATTGTTTAACTTCTGAAGAAAAAGCTCATACTTCAGCCAATATGACACTTTTTGAAAAAAGCCTTTTACCTTGTTCAGCTGAGCACCACCTAAATAAATTTATACTTGCACTTTTATCGTTTTTAATTTCCCCCTTCAATAATTACCTACTTAGCATATTTATATTCTGTATTTCATCTTCTTTTATTAGAAATGGAAAATCGTTTATAACAATTGTCCACTTTCTCACACATTTATAAGCGACTGTTTGGTACTGCAAAGCATTTATTATAAAAATATTTGCTCTAGAGGCAAATAAGTAACACTGTTTAAAGAGGTGTTCTACTGTAAAAATATAAAGCCCTATTAAAAAAAATATTAAATACATTTTAATATTTACTATGTGCTTAAAATTCATCCATGTTAATTAGCATGATTGTACCTAAAGCCCTCTTCAGGGGTTAAACATATATATATATATATATATATATATGCAAGCAACAGTACAATAATAAAATGCTATTAACATTTCACCATTTTATTTTATTTTATAGCTGCACTTTATGTCCCGTTTAATAGATTTGCATTTTTGTTAACAGATTATTCCCAGAATAACTGTTTTCATGACCAGTTGCAAGCTATCATTTCCAGTTTTAACTTTAAAGGGATGTTAAACAGTAAATACAATATAGACATAATAATGTATCCACAAATATTAGCCTTAGAATAAAATGTAAATGTATTTATTACAACTATATTAGCTGTTTAAATATTGAAAATATAAGTGTATAGGTTTAGCTTCTATAAAGTAACCGGTGCCACCATGTTTGAACTAGTTTTTTATTTAAACTGTGTGGAATCCCTTTGAGGTTACCCTATCCGTATAAATACCTGTTGAATATCTGTCTCTAATTGTCTTTAGCAGGGGAAACAGATAAAAGACAACGCAAAAGGACACTCAAGTCAAAATTAAACTCCCATGATTCAGATAGAGCATGAAATTTTAAACAACTTTCCAGTTTACATTTATCATCAAATTTGCTTTGTTCTCTTTGTATTTTTTGTGGAAAGCTAAACCTAGGTAGGCTCATATGCTAATTTCTTAGCCGTTGAAAACGCCGCCTTACAGTTAGACAGCACTAGTTCATGTGTGTCATATAGATAACATTGTGCTCACTCCTGTGGAATTATTAATAAGTCGGCACTAATTGGCTATAATGCAAGTCTGGTATAATAACTGAGATAAAGGCACAGTCTGCAGAGGCTTAAATACAAGGTAATCACAGATGCAAAAAGTGTTTTAAGATAACCATGTTGGTTATGCAAAAACTGGGGAATTGGTAATACAGGGATTATCTATCTTTTTAAACAATAAGACAGTCAAGTAGAATGTCCCTTTAAGTTCAAACCTGGGGGGAGTCTATTACTTTATAGAAACTCAGTGGAATTAAAAAAAAACTATATTTTTCAGAGTTGAACAAGAAAATGGAACAAATATATTGCAGATACACATTAACTACATATAATAAAACATTTTATATTACAATATCATACTGTCTAATATCCATTTAAATGACTACTAAATACAAATTGAATAACTTACAAATACAAAATGCAATAGCACTTTAAATTTGAATTGAGCAGTAAAATATTTTCTGGCAAATTAATCCAATTTTCCCTCCCCTGTATCATGTGACAGCTATCAGCCAATCACAACATGCATACATATATACTGTTCACTTTGTAAGTGCTCAGGAGGAGCTGGAGACTCTGAAAGTGTATATATAAAAAAGATTGTGCACGTTTGGATAATGGAAATATAATGGAAAATTGTTGTTGTTTATATTCACAAAACTTTAATTTTGACTTTCGGGGCGTTTTAAACATATGTTTCATTGGTGATGCTTTGTTATATGAGACATATTACAAATATTAAAGCAAACACTTGATTACTTAGACAACCTCAAGCTGAAAAATATAACCCCATTATTTTAAGATTTTAAATGTAATGCTAGTGAGGCAGCCAGCAGCAATATGACAGCTGAATTGCTCATTTATGAATAAACTGAGAGCTTTTTGAGAGACAATAAAATCAGAAGCATATACAAGTTCTTTGAAAATGATAATATAATAAATATTGAATCAGAAACCTTTCTTTTTCAGCCATTTGTTTAAAGTCATTGCTATCAGTTATTTGTTTCTGTACGTTTTAACATAAAAATCCAGTCCCTATTTGTTGAACTGATGCATTTTTTAAATTAAAACCACCAGATGGCAGTAGTCTAATAAAAAAAGCAAGTTAAAAGCTAATTGGCACTACAATTCACTTCTTTTTGTGTACTACCTAAATATTAAACTTACAGGTCAGCTATTTATGCATAAAGGATATGTGTGTGTGTGTATATGTGTGTGTGTATATATGTTTGTGTATATATGTGTGTGTGTGTATATATATATATATATATATATATATATATATACACAAAAAGGAGATTTGGTCAGCAGCACTGAATACTTCCAATAATGGGGTTAGTATCCGATAATTACTCACAGACCAGTGGTGCAGGAGGAAAAGATACTATCGAAATATAACTAGAAGAAGAAATACAAGCACTAACTATTACCTATTTAAATATGCGGAGAGATTGCCTAGGTTGAAAACTTCCACAACATACCAAAAGCTTAAATATATATCCAAATTGAAACAAAGCACTCAGGGGGAGCGTATATGCAGCATTTATTAGGGCCAGTACCAGACAATCAGCACTATGAATTCCCTTAAAAATCACATATTAAAATAAAGAGAGAAGAAAATAATATAACCGGTCAGCATAACAATTAAATGCAATTTCAACTCTATAAAATATAAGGGTTAACAAATCCTGTTGAAAGTCACAGAAATAGGGGCTAGTTTCCAGCACTATGATTAAGTTATTCAGTTTCAAAGTAAAAGTTCCCCTGTGTGTGGGTAAGCAACGGGTGGTCTTGGGCTGTGTAAAGCAAACAATTTCAGTGTCACTACTACCCCATCCAAGTGCAAAAAGTAGCTGGTTCCTATGCACGGGTAGTTATAGCAATTCAATGCGATATAAAGAAAGAAACACACTTTATCCGCTCTTGCGGTGAATATTTTTGGCTTGAAATGAGAAGTTCCACTTTCCGCGGATCAACACCTCCTGGGTAAAGTATCCTCCAGGGTGTTCGCCTTCTCAGTGCTGAAGTGTGCACGATATTTTGATATATCGATGCCTCAGACAACAATTCCCTTGCTTAGAAAACGACAGCCTGTGTCGCCCTGACAAACACAGCCTGCCAGCTACGCGCGTTTCACCCCTTAGGCTCTGGGGCTTCTTCCGGCTCCAAGTAAAGTCATGTGACTATGGACACCTGTGATCTCTTTTAAAGACCTGTATGCGGAGGAAAACTCCTCCCAGTTTTGAAGCCTTTAAACTGTTTGCAACAGTGTTTGGGGTAAAATGGTAACAACAAAATGTAACAATTTAAACAGTTATGTTACTTAATATGAAATACTATGTTCTCCATATTTATCAGTACAATTACATAAAATTCTGTTATATTTTAATAATAACCATTATTTAAGAGCTCCCCCTTGTTTCATTGTAGAAATTACTGCTTTACTAGCATCTATACTACAACTTCTAAGTCACCTTAGAATTATATATTATGATCTTAAAATAATATAATACTCAGACGAATAGACGGTTTGTTCAATACATCTTTCTTTTTATAGCTGTGTGCTTTAGACTATCACCCTTTATTTTAAGGATTGGAAATTTTTAAGTTTCAAAAAAGATTTGGGACTTTGATATGAGTTGCTTCCCCTTCCCTGCTTCAGAGAAAATATGGACACCTTTTCCATATAGTTTTGACTCTAAATAAATTGTAAATAGCGAACATTTATTAAACACAACTGTAAAAAGAGCATACTTTAGTTTCTTTTTTACTGCATATATATATATATATATATATATATATATACAGTATATTATATATATATATTATTATATTTTCGTTCAGTTTGAAAAATTGAAGACAAGAAAATTAACAGAATTTTTATCCTTTTCGCGAAGAGAAAGATTATTTTTTCAAGACACTCATTTTCTACCAACATGTAAACTAAATGAACAATCATATTTTAAGAAATGGAAATTAGATTCCAAGCATTCATTCCCCCAGAAAACATGCATAATTTATTTCTTCATTCATTCCAAGTGGGGCAAGCGTTTTTAAGTTGAATATCCATTTACATTCATTTTGTAAGAATAGTTTATCTAGATTGCCTCCTCTCTGCTGTAGATCTATTTTTTGGAGGCCTCTAAATTTAAGTTCATGTTTATTGCTGTTATGTTTTTGAAAAAAGTGTCTTGCTACACTACTAGTGTCTATTAGTTTATTTTTTATGTCTTGTTTATGTTCTTTTATTCTTTCTTTCACCTCTCTGTAGGTTTTCCCTACATAATAACAGGGACAACTACAAAAAACTAAGTACACTACTCCTTCACTGTGGCAATCTATGTGTCCTTTAATATACCATAATTTACCATATTTATCAATGAATGAATTTATTTCCTGTGATCATATTTCTACAAACTGAACATTTTGTACAACGAAAGTTCCCATTCAATGTTTTATATTGAGATAACCAGTTACTGTTTCTGTGTAGTACAAAATGACTTCTCACTAGTTTATCCTTGAGGTTTGGTGCCTTTCTTGCTGTTACAAGAACAAAAGCACACAGCTATAAAAAGAAAGATGTATTGAACAAACCGCCTATTCGTCTGAGTATTAAATTATTTTAAGATCATAATATATAATTCTAAGGTGACTTAGAAGTTGTAGTATAGATGCTAGTAAAGCAGTAATTTCTACAATGAAACAAGGGGGAGCTAGTAAATAATGGTTATTATTAAAATATAAAAGAATTTTATGTAATTGTACTGATAAATATGGAGAACATAGTATTTCATATTAAAGGATGAGAAAGAGGCGCACAAATGTGTGTATCTGTATAAACGGGATACAAGTAAGCTGCTGGTATTGTATGCACAGGGTACTCACAAAGTATACGAGCACACCAATGTGCTTGTGGAAACAGGCTGGTAATCAGAGCAAACCAGCTGGCTCTTCTCCGGTATACAGCACTCCTAAAGGTCCGCAAACTTCTGGTAGTGGCTTGCTTGTTTGTGAGCATAGAAATTCAAGGCAAAAGTATTTTATGTAAAACCAAAAACACTTTAATAGTATTATATAGCAAATAAGCCTTAGAACATCAAAAAGTCATTAACACAAGCAATGATATAACAATGTCCTTGCTTGTGTTAATGACTTTTTGATGTTCTAAGGCTTATTTGCTATATACTACTATTAAAGTGTTTTTGGTTTTACATCAAATACTTTTGCCTTGAATTTCTATGCTCACAAACAAGCAAGCCACTACCAGAAATTTGCGGACCTTTAGGAGTGCTGTATACCTGAGAAGAGCCAGCTGGTTTGCTCTGATTACCAGCCTGTTTCCACAAGCACATTGGTGTGCTCGTATACTTTGTGAGTACCCTGTGCATACAATACCAGCAGCTTACTTGTATCCCGTTTATACAGATACACACATTTGTGCGCCTCTTTCTCATCCTTTTCTACAGAAGTCCTATTCCCAGCTGGGGACAGTATTTGGAAAGTGCAGCCGAAAACATCGAAGCCCTACAACATCTTTTTGGGGACACTTTAGACCATCGTATATCCCATTGGAACTTTCCAGGAATATTATGGACTATTCAGTGGATTTTGGCCACATTTAATGAGGTTCCCCTTTCCATATATATATATTTTTTTTAATCTTTATTTTTTTTTAAATTGTTTATTCACATTGTTAACATTATATTGCATTGTACTAGTATTAGTATTATTATATATATAACCCTTTGGTAACACCACATCTAGCGCCCTCTGGGGACTTAGGTCTCTTATAGTATTTCATATTAAGTAGCATAACTGTTTAAATTGTTACATTTTGTTGTTACCATTTTACCCCAAACACTGTTGCAAACAGTTTAAAGGCTTCAAATCTGGGAGGAGTTTTCCTCTGCATACAGGTCTTTAAAAGAGATCACAGGTGTCCATAGTCACATGACTTTACTTGGAGCCGGAAAAAGCCCCAGAATCTAAGGGGTGAAACGCGCGTAGCTGGCAGGCTGCATTTGTCAGGGCGACACAGGCTGTCGTTATCTCAGCAAGGGAATTGTTGTCTGAGGCATCGTTACATCAAAATATCGTGCACACTACAGCACTGAGAAGGCGAACACCCTGGAGGATACTTTACCCAGGAGGTGTTGATCCTCGGAAAGTGGAACTTCTCATTTCAAGCCGCAAGTATTCACCGCAAGTGTGTTTCTTTCTTTATATCACATTGAATTGCTATAACTACCCGTGCATAGGAACCAGCTACTTTTTGCACTTGGATGGGGTAGTAGTGACACTGAAATTGTTTGCTATACACAGCCCAAGACCACCCGTTGCTTACCCACACAGGGGAACTTTTACCTTGGAACTGAATAACTTAACCATAGTGCTGGAAACTAGCCACTATTTCTGTGACTTTCAACAGGATTTGTTAACCCTTATATTTTATAGAGTTGAAATTGCATTTATTTGTTATGCTGACCGGTTATATTATTTTTTTCTCTCTTTATTTTAATATGTGATTTTTAAGGGTATTCATAGTGCACTATGATTATAATCTCAGTATCCTTGTAATAAAAATATTCCAAAATAGCTAGGGATGAGGATAATTATGCCAAAGGCATTGTATACACTTATAACAAGAGATCCACTAGTGATGCAAAAGACAACCCTGATCAGAACTGGGTGTTAGTACAACCATGGAACAGGAGATATGCCAATAATAATACCAGACAGACCGATACACCAGGGAACCACAATACAAACATGCAGCAATATATACAGTAGGTGGACAGTACCAATATCAGAGGCAGAAATATAACACCAATAATAATTAGCATAACAAATCAGCTAATAAAAATTGGAGAATTAGGAATAATGCCCCTTACCAAGAAAATGGAGATAACAATAGAGGAACCTCAAATTGGGGTCATTCAAGTAATCCTTGCTCTGTTTACACAGGCCATAACTACTCTAATCAGAATTTCAACAGACAACAACAATATGTTGAAGATGGCTTGCCTAACCGAAGTGGGACTTACAATCAGGAGATCCCCACATACAATAGATATGAACCTATTATAGATCATAACCCCAATCATGCGCCAATATGTGCTTTTCAGGAACCTCCCAATCAAAGGGAAGAAAGCCCTTCCACCTCAGGAAATAATCATTTTTTAGGGAACAGACCTTTGGCCCCCCTTTGGAACAGGAACAGCCCCCCTCTCCCCAACTACAAAAAAAGATCTTTCCCAAACGAGGGAGAAGAGGGAGCGGGAAAATCTTCAAAAAAACTAAATTATTGAAATTAAAAGAGGGGATCTTTAATTTATCAACACATGAACTAAATAATGATGAAGTTAGAATTTTAGAAAGGGGTCTCTCATATTGTCCATCTAATAAAACTTATATGTAGACCTGAATGCATTCACCCGTAAATTAAATTTACAGAGATATTTTGCAGCTAAATCTTTAAAAAGCCAAAAACTAGAAGGTACACCAATATTAACCAATCCTATGAATCCTAGAAATCTAGAATACATTGTGTATACTGAAACAAGTGATATCTCAAATGAATTGTTTGAACAA
Source organism: Bombina bombina (assembly GCF_027579735.1). Lineage (NCBI taxonomy): Eukaryota > Metazoa > Chordata > Amphibia > Anura > Bombinatoridae > Bombina > Bombina bombina. Next base: position 527,668,154 of record NC_069502.1, on the reverse strand, counting down.
ATATCACACACACCCCTGACACCTCCCTCTTCTTTTAATCCCCCCCAAAGAAGATTGCTCTTATGTGGACTTATTCCAACAGCTAGTAATTGATGACCTAAGGAAAACTTGGAAACCTAACTCTAATACACAGAAAAAGCTATGGCCTAACGAACAAAGAGCCCTTGATAGGCTAATAAACAATCAGAATTTGGTGATTTGCCAAGCCGACAAGGGGGGAGGGATAGTTTTACAAAACTATGATGATTATATACTAGAAGCTAATCATATTCTTTTAGATGGTGAATATTACAAGAAAATCATGAGTGACCCCACTCTGGCCTTCAGTAAAGCACTTAAGGAGATCACCGTGCAAGATTTTGATTTATATTTACCATCTATCCCACAATTGATTTCATTTATTTTGTCCCATAACTATTTTCAATTTTTGGATGACTTTTTTCTACAGATCAAAGGAATGGCCATGGGTACCAGGTTGGCCCCCAGTTTTGCCAATTTATTCATGGACATATATGAAGAGAAATATATTAACAATTCTGACTGGAGGGAGAACCTGGTATTCTATGGCCGTTACATAGACGATCTGCTGTTTATATGGGAAGGCTCCCTGGACTCTGTAACCCAATTTGCTAATAACTTTAATTGTAAAGAGATGGGTCTGTCCTTTACACATAACATCCAAATAGATACAACTGAATTCCTTGATGTGATCTTAGAGTGGGATTCAGATGGGAGTGTGTTTTCTTCTACCTACTTTAAGAGTGTGGACAGTAATAATATTTTACATTTTTCCAGCAACCACCTCAATAGCTGGAAGACAAACATACCATACAGTCTATTTAGGCGTATTAAAAGAAACTGTAGTACCATGGAATTATATGATAGTCAATCAACAATCCTAATAGATAGTGTTAGAGAAAAGGGATACCCTGATAATCTTGTCCGAGATAATTATTTAAAAGCTATAGATATTGATAGAGCACAGATCTTAAAACAACCCCCCCAAATCCAAAAGAAATAATAATAATAATAATAATAATAATAATAATAAGGATAAGGATACACAGGGTCCAATCTTCATCACCCAATTCAATTCAGAAAACAAACAAATCAAGAAAATATTGAATACTCATTGGCCAATAGTACTCACAGACCCCTATCTCAAAGGTAATTTAAAACACAATCCTAGATTGGTTTTAAGATGGGCACCAACTCTGAAGCAAAAACTAGCCCCCAGTAAAGTGGTAGTATCTAAAAAGAACATCCACATCAGACATCCTAACAAAGTAATGAACAATAAAGAGAAAATAGGTTCATTTAGATGCAATAAGATAGAAAAAAATAGATGTCATATGCGGAAATTTGTCATTCATGGCCATAAATCGGTCATAAGTCAGGTTACAGGGGAAAAATTTGAGATCAAATCATATATAGATTGTAGTGCAGAATACGTTGTATATGTACTTACCTGTAAATGCGGGGTACAATATTTAGGCCGTACCTCTAGGAAGGTGTGCATCAGATGGAGTGAGCATTACAGGAATTTAAAAAAAGGTTAATTAAAACACAGTGTCTCCAGACACAGCACTTTGCAGCACAATAAGAATCACAATACATTTACCATTACTCCCTTGGAAAGTATCCCACGCTCCAACAGGTATAAAAGATATACTCGTTTACACCAAAGGGAAACATACTGGATATATCGATTCCAGTCACTGTTTCCCTCTGGCTTAAATTAAGTTTTGGACCTTGCTGCTTTTTGAGATAACTAATGTTCATTATATGTTCTGTTATATATTCATAGATATCCATTCAAGGAATCTGATTGGTCATATATATTCTAATATTATATACATTTGGATATGCTATTTTATATTTGCATCATATTTAGAAATGTAGATTATATCTTGTTTGGCATATATATGTTGCCATACACTAATATCCAGCTAGATTACAAGTTTTGCGGTAAGCTGAAAAAGCAGCGTTAACAGGTCCTAACGCTGTTGTATTTTTGTTTTTTTTTAACGCTGGTATTACGAGTTTGTCCTTGGAGGCCAAAAAGTGAGCGGTACACCCTCTACCTCCAAGATTCCTAATGCATTCTAAAGTCAGTAGTTATGAGTTTTACACTACAACGCCATAGCATAAAACTCATAACTAAAGTGCTAAAAAGTACACTAACACCCATACTACCTAACTACCTGTTAACCCCTAAACCAAGGCCCTCCCGCATCACAAACACTATAATACATTTTTTAACCCTTAATCTGCCACTCCGGACATCGCCACCATTAGAATAAACATATTAACCCATAAACCGCTGCACTCCCGCCTCGCAAACACTAGTTAAATATTTTTAGCCCCTAATCTGCCACCCCTAACATTGCTGCAAGCTCAATCCTATTGGCTGATTGGATCAGCCAATAGGATTTTTTCTACCTTAATTCCGATTGGCTGATAGAATTATATCAGCCAATCGGAATCTAAGGGACGCCATCTTGGATGACGTCATTTAAAGGTACCTTCATTCGTTGTTAGTCCGTCGGAAGAAGAGGATGCTCCGCGTCGGATGTCTTGAAGATGGACCCGCTCCGCACCGGAAGGATGAAGATAGAAGAAGCCATCTGGATGAAGACTTCTGCCCATCTGGAGGACCACTTCTGCCCGTCTGGAGGACCACTTCTGCCGGCTTCGTTGAGGACATCTTGCCGCTTGGATGAAGACTTCTCCCAGTAAGTGAATCTTTGGGGGTTAGTGTTAGGATTTTTTTAAGGGTGTATTGGGTGGGTTTTATTTTTAGGTTAGGGCTTTGGGCAGCAATAGAGCCAAATGCCCTTTTAAGGGCTATGCCCATCCAAATGCCCTTTTCAGGGCAATGGGGAGCATAGGTTTTTTTTAGTTAGGCTTTTATTTGGGGGGTTGGTTGTGTGGGTGGTGGGTTTTACTGTTGGGGGGTTGTTTGTATTTTTTTTTACAGGTAAAAGAGCTGATTTCTTTGGGGCAATGCCCCGCAAAAGGCCCTTTTAAGGGCTATTGATAGTTTAGTTTAGGCTAGGGTTTTTTTTTTATTTTGGGGGGGGCTTTTTTTTATTTTGATAGGGCTATTAGATTAGGTGTAATTAGTTTAAATATCTTGTCATTTGTTTTTTATTTTCTGTAATTTAGTGTTTGTTTGGTTTTGTGATTTAGCTAATTTAATTTAATTTAATTTATTTAATTGTATTTAATGTAGGGAATTTATTGAATTGCAGTGTAGTGTTAGGTGTTAGTGTAACTTAGGTTAGGTTTAATTTTACAGGTAAATTTATTTATTTTATTTAAATGTATTTATTTATTTTAGCTAGGTAGTTATTAAATAGTTAATAACTGTTTAATAACTATTCTACCTAGTTAAATAAATACAAACTTGCCTGTAAAATAAAAATAAACCCTAAGCTAGCTACAATGTAACTATTAGTTATATTGTAGCTATCTTAGGGTTTATTTTATAGGTAAGTATTTAGTTTTAAATAGGAATTATTTTGGTAATAATTGTAGGTTTTATTTAGATTTATTTTAATTATATTTAAGTTAGGGGGTGTTAGGGTTAGGGTTAGACTTAGGTTTAGGGGTTAATAAATTTAGAATAGTGGCTGCGTAGTTGGGGGCGGCAGATTAGGGGTTAATAAGTGTAGGTAGGTTGCAGCGACATTGGGGGCGGCAGATTAGGGGTTAATAAATATAATGTAGGTGTCAGCGATGTTGGGGGCAGCATATTAGGGCTTAATAATTATAATGTAGGTGGTGGCGATGTCCGGAGCGGCAGATTAGGGGTTAATAAGTATAATGTAGGTGGCGGCGATGTCGGGGATGGCAGATTAGGGGTTAATAAGTGTAAGATTAGGGGTGTTTAGACTCAGGGTTCATGTTAGGGTGTTAGGTGTAAACATAACTTTAGTTTCCCCATCGGAATCAATATGGCTGTATTACTGAGCTTTACGCTGCTTTATTGCAGGTGTTAGACGTTTTCTCAGCTGGCTCTCCCCATTGATGTCTATGGGGAAATCGTGTACGAGCACGTACGACCAGCTCACCGCTGACTTAAGCAGCGCTGGTTTTGGAGTGTAGTGTGGAGCTCAATTTTGCTCTACGCTCACTTCTTGCCTTTTAACGCCGGGTTTGTAAAAACCTGTAATACCAGCGCTGCAGGTAAGTGAGCGGTGAGAAAAAACTGCACGTTAGCTCCGCATAGCTCATAACGCAAAACTCGTAATCTAGCTGATCGTTTGGCATATATGCACTTTTTGATTCTGTATTGTTTTAACCTATAGCCACACATATCGCCTTCAGTATCATACACCCCATTATGGGTTAAGTTTAGCACATTACACATTGTGTATTGTTTTTTATATATTGGTCTATTGTAGATATTATGTCTCTTTTTATATTAGATATTAGTCACTCTTAGCGTTAAATCTCGCCACTACAGGTGAAACTCGAAAAAATTAGAATATCGTGCAAAAGTTAATTTATTTTACTAATGCAATTTAAAAGGTGAAACTAATATATGAGATAGACTCATTACATGCAAAGCAAGATAGTTCAAGATTTGTCATAATTGTGAATATTATGGCTTACAGCTCATGAAAACCCCAAATCCACAATCTCAGAAAATTAGAATATTACATGCAATCAATAAAACAAGGATTGTACATAGAACAATATCGGACCTCTGAAAAGTATAAGCATGCATACTGTATGTACTCAGTACTTGGTTTGGGCCCCTTTTGCAGCAATTACTGCCTCAATACGGTGTGGCATGGAAGCTATCAGCCTGTGGCACTGCTGAGGTGTTATGGAAGACCAGGATGCTTCAATAGCGGCCTTCAGTTCTTCTGCATTGTTCGGTCTCATGTCTCTCATCTTTCTCTTGGCAATGCCCCATAGATTCTCTATGGGGTTCAGGTCAGGCGAGTTTGCTGGCCAATCAAGCACAGTAATCCCATGGTCATTGAACCAGGTTTTGGTGCTTTTGGCAGTGTGGGCAGGTGCCAAGTCAGCATCCCCATAGAGCTCGTCTGAGGAAGGAAGGAAGCATGAAGTGCTCCAAAATCTCCTGGTAGATGGCTGCGTTGACCCTGGACTTAATGAAGCACAGTGGACCAACACCAGCAGATGACATGGCTCCCCAAATCAACACAGACTGTGGAAACTTCACACTGGACTTCAAGCATCTTGCAGTGTGTGCCTCTCCATTCTTCCTCCATACTCTGGGTCCTTGGTTTCCAAATGAGATGCAGAATTTGTTCTCATCAGAAAAGAGGACTTTGGACCACTGAGCAACAGACCAGGTCTGTTTTTCTTTAGCCCAGGTAAGACGCTTCTGACGTTGTTTGTTGTTCAGAAGTGGCTTGACAAGAGGAATACGACATTTGAAGCCCATGTCCTGGATCCGTCTGTGTGTGGTGGCTCTTGATGCACTGACTCCAGCCTCAGTCCACTCCTTGTGAAAGTCCCCAACACTTTTGAATGGCCTTTTCCTGACAATCCTCTCCAGGCTGCGGTCATCCCTGCTGCTTGTGCACCTTTTTCTTCCACACTTTTCCCTTCCACATAACTTTCTATTAATGTGCTTTGATACAGCACTTTGGGAACATCCAACTTCTTTTGCAATTGCCTTTTGAGGCTTTCCCTCCTTATGGAGGGTGTCAATGATGGTTTTCTGCACAACTGTCAGGTCAGCAGTCTTTCCCATGAATGTGATTCCTACTTAACCTGACTGAGAGACTGTTTAAAGGCTCAGGAACCCTTTGCAGGTGTTATGGCTTAAAGGGACATGAAACCCAAAAATGTTATTTCATGATTCAGATAGATAATACAATTTTAAACAACTTTCCAATTTACTTCTATTATTTAATTTGCTTCCTTCTCTTGTTATCCTTTGCTGAAAGGTTTATCTAGGCAAGTTCAGGAGAAGCAGAGAACCTCAGTTCTAGCTGCTGATTGGTGCCTGCATATATATATCAATTGTGATTGGCTCACCCATGTGTTCAGTTAGAAACCTGGGCCTCCATTAAATATGAAGCGTCGCCTGCAAAATCCTCCGCCGCCAAATTTTACACGATTTTGGTATTACATATACGGCGTAGCATACAAGTCACGCACGTATTTTTCACCCTTCGGACATATTTTTTTTACCTATAGACTAACATAGAACAGCCGCGCAATTTGGTATCCAATATACAGCGTAAGGACTTACGCGCTCAGAATTCAGAGAATCTACTCCATTCTTATCTCGCCACAAATTGCAGGCGCAGTAACCCTTGCACTGACTAAAAAAGCAACGTAACTCCCTGAAGGCCTAACAAACGCATGCGCAATCACATACATATCAGCCGCAAATCTCAAACAGTTAAACCTCTTCTAAGCATTTATTATTTATTACTCTGACTAATCCTCCACTTCAGTGTAGTGTGCTGTAGCTCAACGAACAATCCAAAAACACTGAAGAAAATGGCGGCTGCGCATGGGTTTATATATGAATTTTGAATAGCGTAATTACGCATCGCATTTATATTTGAAATCACGGTTAATTTTTACGAGTTTTAGCCTAATTTGCATAAAACTACTCTTTATTGACACTTTCCGTGGACAAAATACTGGCGTAAGTTACTTACGACACCTGAAATGTGTATTTGCGCACATTTCAGAAGATCGCCAGTTTGTTCTACTTACTCCAGTTTAGCATCTAACGGCGCAGTATATGTAATACCCTAATGTGCGAGGTGAAATTACGTCCGGCGCAGGTTCCCACGCTTGCGCCGAAACCTGCGCCATATATGTGATCGCGTCCCAGTAGTGCATTGCTGCTCCTTCAACAAAGCATTCCAAGAGAATGAAACAAATTAGATAATAGAAGTAAATTAGAAAATTGTTTAAAATTGTATTTTCTATCTGAATCACGAAAGAACGTTTTTGGGTTTCATGTCCCTTTAATTAGCTGATTAGAGTGGGCCACTTTGAGCCTAGAATATTGCACCTTTTCACAATATTCTAATTTTCTGAGATTGTGGATTTGAGGTTTTCATGAGCTGTAAGCCATAATAATCACAATTATGACAAATTACGGCTTGAACTATCTTGCTTTGCATGTAATGAGTCTATCTCATATATTAGTTTCACATTTTAAGTTGCATTAGTGAAATAAATTAACTTTTGCACGATATTGTAATTTTTCGAGTTTCACCTGTATATTTTAATTGGCACTCTACTTGGATTATATTTGACTATTAGTTCATCATACTCCAATGTACACACATATTACATTCACAGCTTGTTTTTTTAGTTATTTCTATATATATATATTTTTTTAGTAATAATGATACATTCACCAAATCGTCAGTTAGGATCACGAGTTGTCATCACGTTCACGCAACTCACTTTAGTTTACGTACAAAATATTGGATTGTCAAAAGCATGACAGCGGAAAACTTGTGACATCGAGTCAATAATAGACGACACCACCAAATAGTATATTAATACACTGATTCGCTAGTTAAGATCACGAGGTACCGTCACATTTATGTCACTTACTATAGTTTACACATAGAATATTTGATTGTCAAAACTATGACAACAACTCGCGGTGTTGTGCCAATAATAGGTAACGCTAATGAGGATAGTAAAGGTAAGGAGATTATCCTATTACACTTTACTTATGTTTTGGAGCAAGAGTTACGTCTAACACAAACACTGGGTAATACACCATAATAACAAAGCAGACTGTCAGATCAAATCCACTTCTAGGCAATATTGGGGGCTATAAATGATTTTATATAATTTGAACTGAAATATAGATTTTTTTTTTATACAAAATGCCAAACAATATACAAGGGTTATAGTTGATTTGAGTGTCCTATTTGCAAATGCATTTTTATATGAGATGGAGATAATGTTAAAGGATCAACATTCTAATATTTACTATAATGTTATGGATGCTGCACATATGTTGTAACACTTGTTCTGGGATATGTTTAATATGATATTTGTTCAATGTGACATTTGGTGATACATTGTTGTGTTTACCACTCACTGCTAAATTAGAAGTTCAGGTGTGTTTACACACCCTTAGTAGGCTTCATAATTTCAATGATTGGCTACACTTGCCTTTAAATGGTTTGTTTGTAACAAGGTGCTTTATGCCTGAGGAAATGGCTATCTTTGGAGCCAAGAACCACGTTGCATATGCAGGGGGTATATTGTGCATGTCCCCTAACCCACTACTGTTTTAAAATAGATTTTAATAAATAATCTTTTTTATCTACATAGTAAGAGTGGGAGCACCTTGACTTTTGTCCGTATCATTTTTGATACCATTTGCACCTGAGCACCTTGAGATTCCTGCTTTTGAAGTGGGTTGGTCCGCATCTGAATACCTTGGTGGAGCCAGGAGAGGGTGAGCTGATACACCCAGAGCTATCAGCTTGCTTCTACTAGTACATAAGTGTACCTTTACTAAATGTGAGTACTGAATTGGCTATCTACATTTTATCATTTGAATATGCTGATCCACACATGAGGCACCCCTCTGTTCTATGTTTTTTTCCCTGTATTTTAACCCCTTAATGACCGACAACGTGCAGGGTACATCCTCCAAAAAAATACACTTAACGACGAGGACGTACCCTGCACGTCGTCGGTCTTGGAAAGCGGTGGAAGTGATCCTGATCGCTTCCAGCCGCTTTCCGGTTATTGCAGTGATGCCTCGATATCGAGGCATTCTGCAATAACCTTTCTTACCCCTCCGATGCAGAAAGAGCCACTCTGTGGACCGGGGGTGGGCGCGTGCACGGGGCGAGAACGGGTGGGAAACGCTACACTACAGAAAATATTTGTAAGAAAAGTGGGAGAGAGGGGGAAGGAAATAAAAATAAAAAGGATCTAAGGGATCTGGGAGGGGGTGGGGGCATGATCTTTGGGGGGGGAAACTACACTACAGAAAAAAAATATATATTTTTTGTCTGCCAGTACCCAAGATGGCTCCTAATAAGTTAGAGAGGGATGGTTAGAGAGCTGTTTGGGGGGGGGGGGGGATCAGGGAGGTTGGGGGCTAAGGGGGGATCCTACACTGCAGCATATGTATATATGCTTAAAAAATATTAAAAGATAGTTTTTATTTTAGTACTGGCAGACTTTCTGCCAGTACTTAAGATGGCAGGGGCGATTGAGGGGTGGGGGAGGAAAGAGAGCTGTTTGGGAGGGATCGGGGTTGTGATGTGTCAGGTGGGAGGCTGCTCTCTACACTAAAGCTAAAATTAACCCTGCAGGCTCCCTACAAGCTACTTAATTAACCCCTTCACTGCTAGCCATAATACACGTGTGATGCGCAGCGGCATTTAGCGGCCTTCTAATTACCAAAAAACAACACCAAAGCCATATATGTCTGCTATTTCTGAACAAAAGGGATCATTTATGCCATCACTGCACAAGCTGTTTGTAAATAATTTCAGTGAGAAACCTAAAGTTTGTGAAAAAGTGAACAATTTTTTTTATTTCATCGCATGTGGCCGTGAAATGGTGGCATGAAATATACCAAAATGGGCCTAGATCAATACTTTGGGTTGTCTACTACACTACACTAAAGCTAACATTAACCCTACAAGCTCCCTAATTAACCCCTTCACTGCTGGGCATAATACACGTGTGGTCTGCAGCCGCATTTAGCGGCCTTCTAATTACCAAAGAGCAACGCCAAAGCCATATATGTCTGCTATTTCTGAACAAAGGGGATCCCAGAGAAGCATTTACAACCATTTGTGCCATAATGCACAAGCTATTTGTAAATAATTTCAGTGAGAAACCTAAAGTTTGTGAAAAAGTGAACAATTTTTTTTATTTCATCGCATGTGGCCGTGAAATGGTGGCATGAAATATACCAAAATGGGCCTAGATCAATACTTTGGGTTGTCTACTACACTACACTAAAGCTAACATTAACCCTACAAGCTCCCTAATTAACCCCTTCACTGCTGGGCATAATACACGTGTGGTCTGCAGCCGCATTTAGCGGCCTTCTAATTACCAAAGAGCAACGCCAAAGCCATATATGTCTGCTATTTCTGAACAAAGGGGATCCCAGAGAAGCATTTACAACCATTTGTGCCATAATGCACAAGCTATTTGTAAATAATTTCAGTGAGAAACCTAAAATTGTAAATAATTTAAAGGGCCACTGTAAGTAAATATTTTCTATGCCTGTTACTAACTAACTACGCCAAAAACGCTTTTTATCAATAGCATTTCATTAACATATCTCTACCGTATATCAGAAATCTTGTCTGCAAATTTAATTGTTTTCCAAACCCACTCCGTGGGTATCCTTTGATCTGTACCAATCAGGTAAAGGAAGCTTACTATGAAATCTCATGAGAGTTAAGTCAAATCTCATGAGATCACAGTAAGAGTTCCTGACCTCAGCACTGCTGATGCTGATTGGCTGCTGTTCATTTCTTCATTTTTTAATTTTTTTTACCTGCAGCTGGGAGCAGCTGAGTATAACTTTTTACACAGAACTTACTCTGCTGAGCTGAGGAAATTGTGAGGTAAATTCTTCCTTTTTTACATAGAGATGCTCAGGTGATATTTTCCTGTCAGCTTTTTACAGTTATACTGCATCAGTTTCAAGTGATTTAGCATATGAGTATTATGTCCCTTTAACCCCTTAATGACAGAGGACGTACCAGGTACGTCATAGGAAAAACTCCCCTTAGTGACAATTGACGTACCTGGTACGTCCTCTGCCTTTTGAAGTGCTGGGAGCGATCATGATCGCTTCCAGCTGCTTACAAGGGATTGTAGTGATGTCTCAATATTGAGACATCACTGCAATCCCCTATATTACCCACCGATGCAGAAAGGGCCACTCTGTGGCCCTCTCTGCATCGGCCATTGATGGCTAAACATGTGTTTACGTTGGTGGGTGGGAGCAGCTTCCATCGGCATGTTATACTGTTTGCCGTTGCCTCTCTTACCGATCTTACATTGTCGGCGATTGTGGGCGGGTGCGGCCGGGGGGGGCGGGTGCGGCCGGGGGGGGGGGCGTGTGCGCGCGGGTGCGGCCGGGGGGGCGTGTGCGCGCGTGCGCACGCAAAATGTGCATTTAAAAAAAACAAACATACAGATGAATGCTGATCTCTGTAGTTTAGTAAGGGATCTGGGAGGGGGAGGGATGTAGATTGTTGAGGGGGGCCAGCTACACTACAGAAAACCAATGCTTTATATGAAAAAGTTAAAAAACAAACATATTTGGGGGGCAAATTGGGTACTGGCAGACAGCTGCCAGTACCCAAGATGGAGGCAAATATGTAGAGGGGGTCCAGGGGAGTGTTAGAGAAATGTATGGGGGGATCAGGGAGGTTGTGGGGTAAGGGGGGGATCCATCACTGCAGACAGTATAAAAAAAAAAAAAAAAGAAAAAGCTTTTTATTTCAGTACTGGCAGACTTTCTGCCAGTACTTAAGATGGCGGTGACAATTGTGAGGTGGGGGAGGGAAGAGAGCTGTTTGAGGGGGGTCAGGGGCGATCAGGGGGTGGGATGTGTCAGGTGGGAGGCTGATCTCTACACTAAAGCTAAAAATTAACCCTACAAGCTACCTAATTAACCTCTAACTGCTGGGCATATTACAAGTGTGGTGCGCAGCAGCATTTAACGGCCTTATTATTACCAAAAAGCAACGCCAAAGCCATATATGTCTGCTATTTCTGAACAAAGGGGATCCTAGAGAAGTATTTACAACCATTTGTGCCATAATTGCACAAGCTGTTTGTAAATAATTTCAGTGAGAAACCTAAAATTGTGATAAATTTAAAAGTCTTTTTTTTATTTGATCGTATTTGGCGGTGAAATGGTGGCATGAAATATACCAAAATGGGCCTAGATCAATAATTTGGGTTGTCTACTATACTACACTAAAGCTAAAATTAAACCTAAAAGCTCCCTACAAGCTCCCTAATTAACCCCTTCACTGCTGGGCATAATACACGTGTGGTGCGCAGCGGTATTTAGCTGCCTTCTAATTGCCAAAAAGCAACGCCAAAGCCATATATGTCTGCTATTTCTGAACAAAGGGGATCACAGAAAAGCATTTACAACCATTTATGCCATAATTGCATAAGTTGTTTGTAAATAAATTCAGCAAGAAACCTAAAGTTTGTGAAAAAATTTGTGAAAAAGTAAAAAATTTATTTTATTTGATCGCATTTGGCGGTGAAATGGTGGCATGAAATATACCAAAATGGGCCTAGATCAATACTTTGGGATGTCTTCTAAATAAAAATATATACATGTCAAGGGATATTCAGGGATTCCTGAAAGATATCAGTGTTCCAATGTAACTAGCGCTAATTTTGAAAAAAAAAGTGGTTTGGAAATAGCAAAGTGCTACTTGTATTTTTTGCCCTATAACTTGGAAAAAAAAGCAAAGAACATGTAAACATTGGGTATTTCTAAACTCAGGACAAAATTTAGAAACTATTTAGCATGGGTGTTTTTTGGTAGTTGTAGATGTGTAACAGATTTTGGGGGTCAAAGTTAGAAAAAGTGTTTTTTTTTCAATTTTTTTCCTCATATTTTATATAATTTTTTTATAGTAAATTATAATATATGATGAAAATAATGGTATCTTTAGAAAGTCCATTTAATGGTGAGAAAAACGGTATATAATATGTGTGGGTACAGTAAATGAGTAAGAGGAAAATTACAGCTAAACACAAACACTGCAGAAATGTAAAAATAGCCATTGTCATTAAGGGTAAGAAAATTGAAAAATGGTCCGGTCATTAAGGGGTTAAGTATTTTGAACATGCAGTACTGAAAATAGTGGGCAGAATAACGTGACATCATCGGCGAATAAAAGATATAACTTTTAGAACGTTATGAAACTTTGTTTTGGAGAAAATATAGGTCAGTAGATTTTAATTAATGTTTATTAACTTTAATATGTTAGTTGTTTAGCTTAAAAATTATAACAGAAAGTAATCCTTTAACATTTTTTTTTTATTTGATCGCATTTGGTGGTGAAATGGTGGCACAAAATATAACAAAAATGGGCCTAGATCAATACTTGGGGTTGTCTATTACACTACACTAAAGCTAAAATTAACCCTACAAGCTCCCTACATGCTCCCTAATTAACCCCTTCACTGCTGGGCATAACACACGTTTTGTGCGCAGTGGCATTTAGCGGCCTTCTAATTACCAAAAAGCAACGCCAAAGCCATATATGTCTGCTATTTCTGAAAAAAAAGGGATCCCAGAGAATCATTTACAACCATTTGTGCCATAATTGCACGAGTTGTTTGTAAATAATTTCAGTGAGAAACCGAAAGTTTGTGAAAAAGTGAACATTTTTTTATTTGATCGCATTTGGCGGTGAAATGGTGACATGAAATATACCAAAATTGGCCTAGATCAATACTTTGGGTTGTCTTCTAAAAAAAAATATATACATGTCAAGGGATATTCAGGGATTCCTGAAAGATATCAGTGTCCCAATGTAACTAGCGCTAATTTTAAAAAAAAAGTGGTTTGGAAAAAAAGTGGTGCTACTTGTATTTATTGTCCTATAACTTGCAAAAAAGCAAAGAACATGTAAACATTGGGTATTTCTAAACTCAGGACAAAATTTAGAAACTATTTAGCATGGGTGTTTTTTGGTGGTTATAGATGTGTAACAGATTTTGGGGGTCAAAGTTAGAAAAAGTGTGTGTTTTTTCAATTTTTCCTCATATTTTATATATTTTTTAAAGTAAATTATAAGATATGATGAAAATAATGGTATCTTTAGAAAGTCCATTTAATGGCGAGAAAAACGGTATATCATATGTGTGGGTACAGTAAATGAGTAAGAGGAAAATTACAGCTAAACACAAAAATGTAAAAATAGCCTTGGTCCCAAACGGACAGAAAATGGAAAAGTGCTGTGGTCAGTAAGGGGTTTAACCGGATGAGTCTGTGAGGAGGAGAGCAGCTGTTTGGATTTTGGCCCTTTTGGACATTACTGAATCTGTTTGTTCCAGTTGGATACCATAATATCTTTGAGGATAATGCACAGTAGTGTATACAATTTGTGATCCTATATGATATCAACCTTTTTTTTATTTTTACCTCATTATATATATATTGTCATCTATTTATATGTATTGTTCTTCATAGTATTGCTATATATACTAATATTTTATGCATTGTGCACCCCCTCTCTACCTTTTATCGATTATAAGCTGGTCTAGTTTTCTACCAGGATAATCTTCTACGTGGCTTGATTCATGCATCCTTCACAAAAATAAATCTTCTCTGATGAGTCAAATTTTCAGCTTTGCCCAACATTCGGTCATCTAATGGTTAGACGGAGACTTAGAGAGGCCTGCAAGCCACAGTGTCTCTCACCCACTGTGATATTTAGTAGTGGATTAGTGATAACTTGGGAGTGCTTCAGCAAGGCTGGAATCGGGCAGATTTATCTATGTAAAGGACGCATGAATCAAACCACACGATTATCCTGGAAGAAAAATTGTTTCTTCTGCTCTAACAATGTTCCCCAACGCTGAGGGTTGGTTTTTCCAGCAGGACAATGCTCCATGCCACACAGCCAGGTCAATCAAGGTGTGGATGGAGGACCACCAGATTAACACCCTGTCATGGGCATCCCAATCTCCAGACCCAAACCCCATTGAAAACCTCTGGAATGTGATCAAAAGGAATATGGATGGTCACAAGCCATCAAACAAAGCCAAGCTGCTTGAATTTTTGCTCCAGGATTGGGATAAAGTCTCCCAAAAGCACTGTGAAAGACTGATGGAGAACATGCCAAGACCATTAAAGCTGTGTTTAAAAATCAGTCATTCCACCAAATATTGATTTCTGAACTCTTGTTAAGTTAAAACATTAGTGTTGTGTTGTTTAAAAATGAATATGAACTTGTTTTCATTGCATTATTCGAGGTCGGAAAAAACTCTGCATCTTTTTTGTTATTTTGACCAGTTGTCATTTCTGCAAATAAATGCTCTAAATTACAGTATTTCTATTTGGAATTGGGGTGAAATATTATCAGTAGTTTATAGAATAAAACAAAATGTTGATTTTACTCAAACACTTACCTATAAATAGTAAAACCAGAGAAACTGATAATTTTGCAGTGGTCTCTTATTTTTCCCCCCCAGAGCTGTCTATCTATCTATCAATCTATCTATCTATCTATCTATCTATCTATCTATCTATCTATCTATCTATCTATCTATCTATCTATCTATCTATCTTAATACTATTCATAAATCTATCAATCTAGTTAGCTATGTATTGCCCCCATCCTTATCCATCAAAATTTGCCATGTGAAAATCTTGCGAAATTTATTTAATTAATATTCGTCTAGATTGCGAGTTTTGCGGTAAGAGCTCCTCAGTACTAACTTGCAATTTATTGTCACCGCTCACCTCCCTATAGCGCTGCTTTTACAGGTTTACAAAAAAACGGCGTTAGCAGGCAAGAAGTGAGCGTAGAGCAAAATTGAGATCCATACTGCACTGTGCACTCCAATACCAGCGATGCGGTGAGCTGCGGTAAGCTGGTTTTACGTGCTCATGCACTATTTCCCCCATAGACATCAATGGGGAGAGCCGGCTGAGAAAAAGTCTTACACCTGCAATAAAGGAGCGTAAAGCTCCGTAACACAGCCCCATTGATTCCTATGGGGAAATAACCTAACACCCTAACATAAACCCCAAGTCTAAACACCCCTAATCTTACAGTTATTTACCCCTAATCTGCCGCCCCCGACATCACCGACACCTACATTATACTTATTAACCCTAATCTGCCGCCCCGACATCACCGACACCTAAATTATACTTATTAACCCCTAATCTGCTGCCCCTGACATCGCCGACACCTAGATTATACTTATTAATCCCTAATCTGCTGCCCCAAAACATTGCCGCCACCTACCTACATTTATTAACCACAAGACAGGTTAGGTTTTATTTTACAGGTAAATTTGTATTTATTTTAACTAGATAGTTAGTAAATAGTTAATAACTATTTAGTAACTATTCTACCAAGTTAAAATAAATACAAACTTGCCTGTGAAATAAAAATAAAACCTAAGCTAGATACAATGTATTAGTTATATTGTAGCTAGCTTAGGGTTCATTTTATAGGTAAGTATTTAGTTTTATTTAGATTTATTTTAATTAAATTAAAGTTAGTCGGGGTTAGGGTTAGACTTAGGGTTAGGTTTAGGGGTTAATAAATTTAGTATAGTGGCGGTGACATTGGGGGCGGCAGATTAGGGGTTAATAAATGTAGGTAGGTGGCGGCGATGTTAGGGGCGGCAGATTAGGGGTTAATAATATTTAACTCAAAAAATTTAAATATAAAAAGCACATTCTGATAATTGAAGTAAATCCAGCTGCTTTCAAGGTATTGCCGTGAAGCCTGGATATTGAGGCATCACTGCAATACCTTTTTTTGCACACCGATGCAGAGAGGGCCACTTGGTGAGAGAGAGGGAGAGGGAAAATACTTGTTTAGAATGGGATCTGGGAAGGGGGTAGGATATGGGGGGGGGGGGGCAGCTACACTACGGAAAAATAGGGTAAAATAATAATAATAAATAAATAAAAAGTACAAATTTGTTAAGAAATTTGGTACTGGCCGGCAGCTGCCAGTATGTAAAATTGCCACAAATAGGAAGAGGGGGGGGGGTTAAGAGAGCTATTTGGGGGTGGATTGTGGATGTTGGGGGGTTAGGGGGCAACCTACACTGCAGAAACTATTTATATATTTTTAAAAAATGCTTTAAAAAAAATAAAGCTTTTATTTTAGTACTGGCAGACTTTCTGCCAGTACTTAAGATGGCGGTGACAATTGTGGGATGGGGGAGGGGATAGAGCTGTTTGTGATGGGTCAGGGAGGGATCAGGGGTGGGATGTGTCAGGTGGGAGACTGATCTCTACACTAAAGCTAAAATTAACCCTAATAGCTACCTAATTAACCCCTTCACTGCTGGGCATAATACAAGTGTGGTGTGCAGCGGCATTTAGCTGCCTTCTAATTACCAAAAAGCAACGCCAAAGCCATATATGCCTGCTATTTCTTAACAAAGGGGATCCCAGAGAAGCATTTACAACCATTTGTGCCATAATTGCTCAAGCTGTTTGTAAATAATTTCAGTGAGAAACCTAAAGTTTGTGAAAAAGTTTGTGAAAAAGTTAGAGATTTTTTTTTATTTTTATCGCATTTGGTGGTGAAATGGTGGCATGAAAAATACCAAAATGGGCCTAGATCAATACTTTGGGTTATCTACTAAAAAAAACGTAACGTTTGCTAGTTTTGAAAAAATTAAAATGGTTTGGAAATAGCAAAGTGCTACTTGTATTTATTGCCCTATAACTTGCAAAAAAAGCAAAATATATGTAAACATTGGGTATTTCTAAACTCAGGACAAAATGTAGAAACTATTCAGCATGGTTTTTTTTGTGGTGGTTGTAGATATGTAACAGATTTTGTGGGTCAAAGTTAGAAAAAGTGTGTTTTTTTCCATTTTTTCATCATATTTTATATATTTTTTTATAGTAAATTATAAGATATGATGAAAAAAACGGTATATAATATGTGTGGGTACAGTAAATGAGTAAGAGGAAAATTACAGCTAAACACAAACACCGCAGAAATGTAAAATTAGCCCTGGGTAAGGTAAGGGTAGGGTAAGAAAATGAAAAATAGCCTGGTCCTTAAGGGGTTAAAATGACATGTTCTATCTGCATCATGACAGTTTAACTTTGACCTGAGTGTCCCTTTAACCAATTTCTTATGTATACAAATAACTATTTAATATATATTTTTTGTAATTGTATCATTAACATTTTGTCCATATACTTCCTTGCAATCATAAATGAGCATTGTGTTGATCAAAGTCTATCTGTGTACAACTGTAAATGTTTAAAAGTGTGATTTGAGATATATATATATCTTTTTAATAAATTGGAAAAATATTGTGTTTATTAACATATGAAGTGAGCATGAATAAAAGTTAAACATTGAAAAAATCCTTTTGGATATGTTATTTGAAACAGAAGGTACG
The DNA here is from genome assembly GCF_027579735.1 of Bombina bombina. Taxonomy (NCBI): domain Eukaryota; kingdom Metazoa; phylum Chordata; class Amphibia; order Anura; family Bombinatoridae; genus Bombina; species Bombina bombina. The sequence goes on along the minus strand of NC_069502.1, from coordinate 527,650,037 downwards.
GCTGTTGAATTACAGTCATGTCAGGGTGCATTAACACACAGGGTGCATTAAAATGAGCAAAAGCAAAATAAATAAACACCATGATTCATATTTTGGACATCAGCTGATTTTCAAACTTGATTCTACTTGACTGTGCAGTTCTGAAACAGTGATTTTTGGATTCTTATTTACATCTTTCATGATCTTCCTTGCCATGGTAGGGGAGTTATAAGCATTCCTAACCTGTGAAACTATTTTGATTATAGTTCTGACTGCAGTTATTGGTGTTTTCAACTGTTTATGTATCTGATTTGTGTAATAATCATCTGTTTTCTTTCAGTTAAAAGCACTTTGTTTTTTATAATATAATGAATTCCAAGGGTAGTTTACTTGTATGCAGCCTCATATGTATACCCCAGTTAAACAAGAACTGGTGAAAGGCATCAGTGCAGTTCTTGTGGACTGGGACCAATTGACAGATGCTCTATTGCTTGGTTTTATTATTAATATTCTTTATGGGACCCAATACTTTGAAAACCTATGTTTTGCAGAAAATAAAACTGTACTTGTCAATATAATGCTTTGTTTTTGAGAAATTGTTGTGTAAAATGAAAATACACCCCTTGTATCTGAGCCCAAAATATGATTCATACTTTTTTACTTCACTTTTGCTGAAGTTTATGAAGGGTGGCATTGTTTCTTGAGTTGACTAAGGATAAGTCTACAAATCGTGTTTAAAATAAATTAGTGCAAAAATTGTTTCTTGATAGATTATAATACTACTACTAATGCTTTCTATTGAATTGTTAGGTAAAATGGCACAGAACCACTCAAAAACCATGTGGTTTGCATGACTCAGAACCAGATACTAGGTACCCATGGGGGATAATGTACCTAAAAGACAGGATTAATTTATTACCAATAACAAATAAAATAAAAAATGATATGAACTAGGCCAAATATGCCTCTGGAATAGACTCCACCTATTTATCTATCTATCTATCTATCTATCTATGTATCTATCTATCTATCTATCTATCTATCTATCTATCTATCTATCTATCTATCTATCTATCTATCTATCATCTGTCTGTCTGGTGGTTTTCCTGGTGACTAAGTAACAGTTAAATCCATAGAATAATTAATTTATTTTGAGCTAGGGTTAGATTTAAGACATACTTGATTATCTGAAACAGATTACTATCTGTACTGTGCAGATTGCTTGTTTATAGGAATATAGTTTATTTTGTGCATATAGTCAAACTTAGGGAAGAATCTATGGGAGGGATGCAGCTCTACATGAATCTGTGTTTTTAGTCTTCTTATGTTTATTTATCTTCAAAGGTTAAAAAAGGCACTCTGCTGTTTCCTGATTTAGGGTATTTATACTAAACTGCACAATGGCATTAAGGCTTAAATGATGAGTAATTGTAAAAAATGAACAGTATGCATCTAATAATATCTGATGCCCATGCAGGGATTTTTGATAGCCAAGGAATCTGAATGAATCTGTGCTGTTTTTGTGTTTTGTTTATTTGTGGTAATTATATGAAATGTTGCGTTAGTTTGGTGGAGGTATACAGGGCTACTGGTTGCACTTACATGCAAGTTTGAAAAATATCTTGGTGTCGGCTAAATATTAATATTCTTTAACGTTGTGAATGCACAATAAAGTTTTGGTAAAACAAAAGGAAGTTGCGCTAGGCTAATAGCTTCTATGCCACTCCAAATAACTATCTACTTCCTGCACAGATATAAAATGCACACTAGAAAATCATTAATGGAGGGCGCTAAAAGCTAGGAGTAATAAATGTATAATTTTAAGGCGCACACACCTTTAAATAAACTCAGACTTAAAGGGACAGTCAACACCCGAATTGTTTTTGTTTTAAAAGATAGATAATCCCTTAATTACCCATTTTCCAGTTTTGCATAACCAACACAGTTATAATAACACACATTTTACCTCTGTGATTACCTTGTATCTAAGCCTCTGCAGTCTGCCCCCCTTATTTCAGTTCTTTTAACAGACTTGCATTTTAGTCAATCTGTGCTCACTCCTCTGTAAATTCACATGCATGAGCTCAACGTTATCTGTATGAAACACATGAACTAATGCCCTTTAGTTGTGAAAAACTGTCAAATGCAGAGGGGGCCTTCAAGCATATTAGCCTACCTAGGTTTAGCTTTCAACTAAGAATAGCAAGAGAACAAAGCAAATTTGATGATAAAAGTAAATTAGAAAGTTGTTTAAAATGACATGCCCTATCCAAATCATGAAAGTTTAATTTGGACTTTACTATCCCTTTAAGACACGTGCACACTCCTGATATCTTATGAGGCTTCCTAGTTTTACTCTTCAATAAAAGATACCAAGAGAATGAAGCAAAGTTGATTAAAAAAAAAAAGTAAATTGGAAAGTTGCTTAATATTGCATGCTCTATCTGAATCATGACAGTTTAATTGTGCCTTTTCTGTCCCTTAAAGAAAATATGCACATTCAAATTGTAGACTTGCACCTTTTTGTTATGCAAATAATATTGCAAAAATAATTTATACACAATGTACTACAACTACTGTTGTAGTTATGCACCCAATGAAAATAGACTCCTTTCCATCATTGCCAACTTCTTTGTTATGTATTTTATAGACCTTATGTAATCATTTATACTAGGGAAATGTTATCTGAATATTTGTTTACAACAGTGTTTCTCAACCCCAGTCCTAAAGTACCCCATAACAGGCCAGATTTTCTTGACTAGAGCACAGGTAAAACAATTAGCTTAAGAGCAGGTTAGTAACCATGGCTACTGATTACCTGTGTGATCGTAAATATATCATCAAAATAAGGGGGTCGATCCGATATAAAGCGTCGCCCGCAAAAGCCGGCGACGCCAATATTTGCGCGGATTTGGTATCACATATACGGCGTAACCTAGAAGTTACGCGCGTATATTTCTGCCGTCGCCCGCAGTTTTTTGGGCCATAGGCAGGTATACCAAACCCGCGCAGTTTGGTATCCAATATGCAGCGTAAGGACTTACGTGGCGAAAATGGAGAAAACTTACTCCATTTTCACCTCGCCACAAAAAGCAGCCGTAAGAAGCCTTACGCTGACTATTGGAGCCCCGTAACTCCCTAAACTAACTAGAAAATAAACCTAACACCTAACGCATGCGCAATGTCTATCTCCCTGTCAACCGCGATCTGCTAAAATAAACCTAACACCTAACGCATGCGCAATGTCTATCTACCTGTCAACCGCGATCCCCCCCCCCCGAAATCCCTAATAAAGTTATTACCCCCTAAACCGCCGCTCCCGGACCCCGCCGCCATCTACATAAACTAACCCCCTACTGTGAGCCTCTAAAACCGCCGCCATCTACCTTATCTATCCCCTAATCTGACCCCTTACACCGCCGCCACCTATATAAAAATGATTAACCCCTAATGTAAGCCCCTTACACCGCCGCCATCTCTATTAAAATGATTAACCCCTAATTTAATCTACCTACCCCGCCGCCAGCTATATTATCTATATTAACCCTAAGTATATTATAGTTAATATAGGTATTACATTATATATATTAACTATATTAACCCTAATTATATTAGGGTTAATATAGTTAATATAGTTACTATAGTATTTATATTAACTATATTAACTCTATCTAACCCTAACTAAATTTATATTAAATTAATCTAATTCATTTATAAACTAAAATGTTCCTATTTAAATCTAAATACTTACCTATAAAATAAACCCTAAGATAGCTACAATATAATTAATATTTACATTGTAGCTATGTTAGGGTTAATATTTATTTTACAGGTAAATTGTTAATTATTTTAACTAGGTATAATAGATATTAAATAGTTATTAACTATTTAATATCTACCTAGTTAAAATAATTACCCAATTACCTGTAAAATAAATCCTAACCTAAGTTACAAATACCCCTACACTATCAATAAATTTAATAAACTACTAACATCTATCTAAAAATACAATTAAATTAACTAAACTAAATTACAAAAAAAAACAAACACTAAATTACAAAAAATAAAAAAAAGATTACAAGATATTTAAGCTAATTACACCTATTCTAAGCCCCCTAATAAAATAATAAACCCCCAAAATAAAAAAAATTCCCTGCCCTATTCTAAATTCAACAAATTTCAAAGCTCTTTACCTTACCAGCCCTTAAAAGGGCCTTTTGTGGGGCATGCCCCAAAGAATTCAGCTCTTTTGCATACAACAAATACAATCCCCCCCCCCCCATTACAACCCACCACCCACATACCCCTATTCTAAACCCACCCAAACCCCCCTTAAAAAAGCCTAACACTACCCCCCTGAAGATCTCCCTACCTTGTCTTCACCACACCGGGCCGAACTCCTGATCCGATCCGGGCGATGTCTTCCTCCAAGCGGCAAAGAAGAATTCTTCCTCCGGCGATGTCTTCCTCCAAGCGGCAAAGAAGAATTCTTCCTCCGGCGATGTCTTCCTCCAAGCGGCAAAGAAGAATTCTTCCTCCGGCGATGTCTTCCTCCAAGCGGCAAAGAAGAATTCTTCCTCCGGCGACGTCTTCCTCCAAGCGGCAGCAAAGTCTTCATTCTTCCGGCGGCATCTTCAATCTTCTTTCTTCGCTCCGCCGCCGCGGAGCATCCATCCCGGCCGACTGCTGAACTTGGAATGATGTACCTTTAAATGACGTCATCCAAGATGGCGTCCGCCGAATTCCGATTGGCTGATAGGATTCTATCAGCCAATCGGAATTAAGTTAAAAAAATCTGATTGGCTGATTGAATCAGCCAATCAGATTCAAGTTCAATCCGATTGGCTGATTGGATCAGCCAATCAGATTGAGCTCGCATTCTATTGGCTGTTCCGATCAGCCAATAGAATGCGAGCTCAATCTGATTGGCTGTGGTGAAGACAAGGTAGGGAGATCTTCAGGGGGGTAGTGTTAGGCTTTTTTAAGGGGGGTTTGGGTGGGTTTAGAATAGGGGTATGTGGGTGGTGGGTTGTAATGGGGGGGGGTATTGTATTTCTTGTATGCAAAAGAGCTGAATTCTTTGGGGCATGCCCCACAAAAGGCCCTTTTAAGGGCTGGTAAGGTAAAGAGCTTTGAAATTTGTTGAATTTAGAATAGGGCAGGGAATTTTTTTTATTTTGGGGGTTTATTATTTTATTAGGGGGCTTAGAATAGGTCTAATTAGCTTAAATATCTTGTAATCTTTTTTTTATTTTTTGTAATTTAGTGTTTGTTTTTTTTTGTAATTTAGTTTAGTTAATTTAATTGTATTTTTAGATAGATGTTAGTAGTTTATTAAATTTATTGATAGTGTAGGTGTATTTGTAACTTAGGTTAGGATTTATTTTACAGGTAATTGGGTAATTATTTTAACTAGGTAGATATTAAATAGTTAATAACTATTTAATATCTATTATACCTAGTTAAAATAATTAACAATTTACCTGTAAAATAAATATTAACCCTAACATAGCTACAATGTAATTATTAATTATATTGTAGCTATCTTAGGGTTTATTTTATAGGTAAGTATTTAGATTTAAATAGGAACATTTTAGTTTATAAATGAATTAGATTAATTTAATATAAATTTAGTTAGGGTTAGATAGAGTTAATATAGTTAATATAAATACTATAGTAACTATATTAACCCTAATATAATTAGGGTTAATATAGTTAATATATATAATGTAATACCTATATTAACTATAATATACTTAGGGTTAATATAGATAATATAGCTGGCGGCGGGGTAGGTAGATTAAATTAGGGGTTAATCATTTTAATAGAGATGGCGGCGGTGTAAGGGGCTTACATTAGGGGTTAATAATTTTAATATAGATGGCGGCGGTGTTAGGGGCTCACTTTAGGGGGTTATAGATATAATATAGCTGGCGGCGGGGTACGGGAGCGGCAGTTTAGGGGTTAATAATTTTATTAGGTTGCGGCGGGGTAAAGGAGCGGCGGTTTAGGGGTTAATAGCATTTTTATTGTTAGGCTAGTGAGGGGGGATAGCGGATAGAGGGTTAGACGTGTCGGGCTATGTTAGGGAGGCGTGTTAGACAGTGCGGGCTATGTTAGGGAGGCGTGTTAGACAGTGCGGGCTATGTTAGGGAGGCGTGTTAGACAGTGCGGGTGTTTTAGACTTTAGTCAGGTTTTATAGGCGCCGGCAGATTCTAACGTGGCGCAAGTCACTGGCGACGCCAGAAATTTGTACTTACGCAGATTTCTGGACATCGCTGGTTTGTGAGACTTACGGCACGTTAGCATCTGACGGCGACCTATATGGGATGGCTCGAGTTGCGAGCTGAAACTGCGGGCGACGCCGGTTCCCTCGCTTGCGCCGCAAACTGCGATCGATATCGGATCGCGCCCCTGGCTTGTGTTGCTTTTGCTATGTGCTATCCTTGCATCTGAACTGCTGTTTGTTTCTTTTGCATAGTTAGCTTTTTGTTTTCCTGCACTTTGGCTCCACCTGCCTGCAGCTGCAGGTAACTGGCAATTACTCTCTGCCTATATAAGACAGCTCTCCCAGCAGTCATTGCCTGTTTATTGAGTTTCTACTCAGGGTGTGCTGTTTACTACTATTTTGGATTGCTCACTGTTATAGATTTGGATTCCGGACTCTGCCTTTTTCTCTGCCCCTTGGTACTTCATTGGATCTGCTGTTTTCTTTGATCTTGGAACTGGACTTTGACTACACTTTGATTTAACTCCTTGTACATCTCTGTTGCTGACCTGGATTGTCTTTGACTACGCTCAATTTTGACCCATAGTGACTGCTTCCTGTACTATCGGATTGTATCCTTTTGCAGTACTAGTTTTCCTTGCTCAATATTTCCAGATTGATCTAGTACTGTATAGTCCGGACTGCATCCAAAGCTTCAGGCTGGTAGTATTCCTATCTCACCTTAATCTCTGGGTTACTCCATACCGTACCTATACTTCATGTAGGTATTGTATTTTACTGCCTGTCTCTCCAACTCTGCTCAACTACAAGCATTGAATGATAAATTTGATCACATTACTGCTATGCTGTCCTCTCTATGTAACCAGGGAGCCACTTCAGAGAATACACCCCCATCTGCTTCACCTCCTGTGGTTGCTATGACATCCAGTTTGGATTATTCTACTATTCCAAAGATTCCACTGCCTGAAAAATTTGATGGCTCTGCACAGGATTGCCGAGGCTTCTTAAACCAATGTAGACTGCACTTTCATAATAACTCAGCAATGTTCCAGTCTTCCCAAGCAAGAGTTACTTTAATCATCTCTTTGTTAAAAGGTCAAGCACTAGCTTGGGTATCCCATTTAATGGAGAACAATGCTGTTATTCTGGACAATGCTGAAGATTTCATCTCCACTTTTACCTCTGTCTTTGATATCCCAGGCAGAGCAGCCGCTGCTGAATCTTCTCTTCTAGATATCCGCCAAGGTAATAGACCTGTCTCCCAATATGGATTCCAGAACAACAAAGTGATGAGCTGCACCAGGGTACTTGTTAAAAACTTTTATTGTAGGTCACAATATCTTCCTTCCAGAAGCATTATTTCACAACAATAAAGGACATTGTGGTGTGTATAGAAGTCACCCAAAGAGCTTATTGCTGACGCGTTTCAGCCAAACTGGCCGTAATCGTAGCATAATGCTCATAATCCCAATCCACCTTTAAATCCATTGTGCTAAATTGTGATTGGATAAAACAATTATCCTGGGCGGTTTCTAAGAACACACCTTTTATACAGATACACCAATATAGAATATTTTCCATATATGTTTGATAAACAATAATAAGTAATGTGAACATTATACAATTGCTTTTGCTCAGATGAATTCCCGGTTGGGACTAACAGTTGACTTATAGCCTGAATATTATAATTCAAGTCCTTACATTTTCGTTGACTTTTTTATCTTAATTTCAAAGTCTGTCAAAATATCCTTTTCATTTTTTATTGCCCTAAGCTTTTCTACCTAGGTTTTTAAGTCCCTTTTTAAACTGTAAGAAATTTGAGTCAAATGAAAAACACTGAAAAATCTGCTCAAATATGCAAAGACTTACATAAGACTTTTTTTTGCATAAATTACTTTCATGTCCCTTTACTGGTGACTAATGTTGCCAAACATAATCCAATTAAATTAATAAATAAATAAATAAATAAACTTATACATGTGCTCTAAATATACTTCATTTAAATTCCAAATTTAAATTTAAATTTTTAATTTTAATCTTCAGTCTCCGAATTTGAATTTAATTTCAAGGCGTACTTAGGGGATGCCCTTGGATACACAGACCCAAGAATCTTTATTCCCAAAAATTGATTATATCGAATTCTGAATTCAGACCTGTGGGGATTCTAGTCCTGAGTCTGTGTATCCAAAAGGCCTCCCTTTTTGCTAGGAGTTTGTCTCTGTCTCCACCCCTTGCCTTACAGGTTACTTGTTCAATGATTGTCCACCTCATTGTGTCTGCATTCTTATTATGTGTCAATTTAAAATGCTGCACTAATGGTGTTGTCAATTTCCCTGCTTTTATATTATTTATATGTTCACGTATTCTGTCCCGTGTTTCTCTGGATGTGAGTCCTGTGTATTGGACTCCACATTGTACACAGGTCAGCAAATAAACCACATACGTGGCTCGACAATTCAGGCATGAGTAGTGCCTGAATTGTTCCCCTGTTACTGTACTTGAGAAACCTTCACCACACTGTAAGAATCCACAAGCTATACATGATGTATAGCTACATTTAAAGACTCCTTTAAATCTTAACCACGATGATTGGTCAAGTTTTGTGGTGCTTATTTGTGTGGGAGCTAGAATATTAGCTAATGTTTTCCCTTTTTTGAATGCATACCTGCACCCCTTTGATACAATATCACTAAGATCATCATCAGCCGATAACATACGGAAATGTTTCCGTATGATATTGCAGATCTGATGATATTGGTTGCTATATCTAGTGATAAAGGAAACACCTTCAAAAGCATCTTTTTTCCCAGGCTTCTCTGATTTGAGAAATTGTGACCTGTTTCTTTTGGCTATCTCTAATCTAGAAATAGACACTTCCTTTCTTTTGTAACCTCTTTGACATAAGCGGTCCTCTAGTTCTGAAGCCTGTATGTCAAATTCCTCCTGAGTTGTACAGTTACGCTTCAAACGTATAAACTGCCCTTTTGTAACAGATCGAAAAACCCTTTTAGGGTGGTTGCTTTTCACGTGGAGCAGAGTATTTCCTGAGATAGATTTTCTAAACACTTTTGTAAACACTTTGTTTTCTTTACTCATCAGTGTTACATCTAGATAGTTGAGCTGTGTGACATTAAACTCATGTGTTAGTTTGATCCCTGCTGTATTGTTATTGAGGTGCCTTAGGAAGTCTTCAGCTTCTGATTCACTTCCTTCCCAGATGATCAGAAGATCATCTATATATCTCCTTTAGTAATTGATCTTAGCTTTCCAGGGTCCACTATCTCCATAGATGTGGGACAGCTCCCACCAACCCATAAACAGGTTGGAATAGGAGGGGGCAAATTTGGCCCCCATCGCTGTCCCACATCTCTGGAGGTAGTGGTCTCCCTCAAACATGAAAAAATTATGAGTTAACAAGAACTCTGTAACATTCAGGATGTAACTACAAAGCTGGGGACTATACTCAGTCATCCTTTTCAGGAAAAACGATAATGCTTCTAGACCCTTGTCATGGGGTATAGATGAGTACAAGGAAGTTACATCTATAGACAGCCAACTGAAATGGCTTTGCCAGAAGACAGATTCAAGTTCAATCAGAAGTTGCTTAGTGTCTCTCAAATGACTAGACAACTTAGATACCATTGGCTGTAGGATGGAATCTTACCATTGTGACATAGGCTCTAATATAGAGCCTATGCCACTAATAATGGGACGGCCCTTAACGTCTGTTAAGGGCTTATGCACCTTGGGAAGGAAATTGAAAACAGGCTTTATCGGAGAATCTACTATCAAAAATTCACTTGTTTTCTCATTTATAAAGCCTGCTTCCCTTCCATCGTCAATTAAGTTCAATAATTCACGCTTGAATCTTGCTGTGGGATCATGCGACAGAAGCGTATACTGGAGTGGGTCTGAAAGTTGTCGTAGTGCTTCTTGAACAAAGAAACATTTGTCCATGACAACCACAGACCCACCCTTGTCTGCTGATCTAATCACCAGATTTTTATCTCCTTTGAGATTGTTTAGTGCTGAAAGCTCTTCTTTATTTAAATTTGGATGCACATATTGTTTGGCAACATAAGCTAAATTCGTTAAATCCCTCTCCACTCTTCTTTGAAATTGTTCAAGAATATTTCCCCTTATATGTAAGGGATAAAATTTAGAGGCACTTGAAAACTGAGGGCCACTCTATACTTTATTTGTATCTGTATATGTCTCATTGTTGCCACTTTCAAAGTACAAATTTTCCAGTGCCTCCAAATCACATGCCTCTTGAAATGTAAATGTTATGTTTGAAAGGGATTTATTTTCAGTTTTATCTTGGCTCATCTCTGTGCCACCTTTAGCAAAATATTTCTTTACTGTAAGATTCCTGATCAGTCTGTTCACGTCCACCAAGGTTTGGAATAAATTAAATGTGTCAGCTGGCACAAAGCTTAGGCCATAATTTAAGACCTTAGTTTCAATAGCACTTAGTGGACGTGAAGACAGATTAATCACATAATTTACTGATACTTGGTTTTGGATCTGCCTCTCCTGGGGGGTTGTCGTTGTTGTAATGGGTTCCCATTTAGAATCCCTTTCCCTTTTGTAACGTTTCCCCCCCCTTCGAATCCTTCTGGGACCTTTGAAAAAACCTGCGCTATATCTGATCTCTCTTCTTCCCTATGGGTCCCAGAACTTACTTCATTTGCATAATTTTGCTGATACCTTGAAGTGCTCATTTCTGTGTTGGTCTTAGCTATGGGGGCTAATGTTTGATCTAAGTTACAAGTTATAACCTTATTACTGACTGTGTCCTCCTCTTCTCCTGAAGTGGAACAATCCCCAGAGGACTCAGCCTCACTTTCATTAAAGGTTACCTTCTTTGATTTAAAAGCTTGTTTATTTTGTTTCTTGCCTGATTTTTTACCTTTGGGGAACCTTTTTTGATCGTTTTCCCTTCTATAGCTTGTTCTTAGTTTTCTATTCCAAATGTAGATTTTATTGTTTTCGTAATCACTTAAATCCCTTAAATATTTATCGTGCTTAATCTCCATAATTAATGCCTTTGATTCTGCCAATGTAACCTGCAGTATTGAATCAAATTTCTTAAATTGTAACTCTTTGCTACGCACATTTAATTCAATTTGCAAAACATCAATTTCTTTCGAAACAGTAACTAACAGCTTGGATTTAAATTCAATTAACATTCCCATCAGTTTAAGTGAACAATCTGAAAGTACCCCATTCCAGACCCTTATGAACTCTTCGTCTTCCACCACAAAGGTGGGAAACTTGTTGACCCTCAGGCCCCTGGGTATCATACCCTGATTCAGATACTTTTGCAGTGTCCAAATGTCCCATTTGAGTCTTATTTCTTTCTCTAGGAGAGACTCCATATGCTCAAACAGTTTGCTTAGTGTATAGGTGGAAAAATCAGAGGAAAATACATTCTCAATCTCTACCGTGTTCTCCACAAGTTCATCTGACCTCCGCAATGAATAAAATTGAATTACTTCAATGTCCCTCATTTCTTGTTCCATGTTGTGAAACTTGTGATATATGCCGCTTACACGCCAGAAACGTTAAATAGTGCTCAACCACAATTAACAGGAAACACACTGTATAATATACAAAAGTCATTGGTTGTGTGAGCACCTAATATAACCGCCCAGTCTATTCACTTGATTGATAGATAATCCCAAACTTGTAATGCACCAAGATAGAGTTGTCTTGTAAATAGACTCACCCCTGTTCAGAGAATGTTCCCGGGTTCTTGCCGCTTTCCGCTACTCGCAGAGACTGGCCCGTCCTCAGAGAGCTTACTCGTTCCTCCGGGGCAGTGGGATGGTACAGATCAGAGCCCCTTTCTTTCTGCCTCCGGCTTGTGTTCCGCTCTCCTCCTGCTCTCAAATCAGAGAAGCCTGGGAAAAAAGATGCTTTTGAAGGTGTTTCCTTTATCACTAGATATAGCAACCAATATCATCAGATCTGCAATATCATACGGAAACATTTCCGTATGTTATCGGCTGATGATGATCTTAGTGATATTGTATCAAAGGGGTGCAGGTATGCATTCAAAAAAGGGAAAACATTAGCTAATATTCTAGCTCCCACACAAATAAGCACCACAAAACTTGACCAATCATCGTGGTTAAGATTTAAAGGAGTCTTTAAATGTAGCTATACATCATGTATAGCTTGTGGATTCTTACAGTGTGGTGAAGGTTTCTCAAGTACAGTAACAGGGGAACAATTCAGGCACTACTCATGCCTGAATTGTCGAGCCACGTATGTGGTTTATTTGCTGACCTGTGTACAATGTGGAGTCCAATACACAGGACTCACATCCAGAGAAACACGGGACAGAATACGTGAACATATAAATAATATAAAAGCAGGGAAATTGACAACACCATTAGTGCAGCATTTTAAATTGACACATAATAAGAATGCAGACACAATGAGGTGGACAATCATTGAACAAGTAACCTGTAAGGCAAGGAGTGGAGACAGAGACAAACTCCTAGCAAAAAGGGAGGCCTTTTGGATACACAGACTCAGGACTAGAATCCCCACAGGTCTGAATTCAGAATTCGATATAATCAATTTTTGGGAATAAAGATTCTTGGGTCTGTGTATCCAAGGGCATCCCCTAAGTACGCCTTGAAATTAAATTCAAATTTGGAGACTGAAGATTAAAATTAAAAATTAAAATTTAAATTTGGAATTTAAATGAAGTATATTTAGAGCACATGTATAAGTTTATTTATTTATTTATTTATTAATTTAATTGGATTATGTTTGGCAACATTAGTCACCAGCAAAGGGACATGAAAGTAATTTATGCAAAAAAAAGTCTTATGTAAGTCTTTGCATATTTGAGCAGATTTTTCAGTGTTTTTCATTTGACTCAAATTTCTTACAGTTTAAAAAGGGACTTAAAAACCTAGGTAGAAAAGCTTAGGGCAATAAAAAATGATAAGGATATTTTGACAGACTTTGAAATTAAGATAAAAAAGTCAACGAAAATGTAAGGACTTGAATTATAATATTCAGGCTATAAGTCAACTGTTAGTCCCAACCGGGAATTCATCTGAGCAAAAGCAATTGTATAATGTTCACATTACTTATTATTGTTTATCAAACATATATGGAAAATATTCTATATTGGTGTATCTGTATAAAAGGTGTGTTCTTAGAAACCGCCCAGGATAATTGTTTTATCCAATCACAATTTAGCACAATGGATTTAAAGGTGGATTGGGATTATGAGCATTATGCTACGATTACGGCCAGTTAGGCTGAAACGCGTCAGCAATAAGCTCTTTGGGTGACTTCTATACACACCACAATGTCCTTTATTGTTGTGAAATAATGCTTCTGGAAGGAAGATATTGTGACCTACAATAAAAGTTTTTAACAAGTACCCTGGTGCAGCTCATCACTTTGTTGTTCTGGAATCCATTGAAACAGAGCTTGCACAGAGGTAGCTTGTAACCGCTATCGACCTAGCCAGCACCCATCGGACAGTTCTGACAGCTGATAGAACAGCTGAGGAGGAGGAAGCCGAGAGTAAAGATTCCGGTGACGTCAGATGCCAAGTTACCGCGAGTGGAGAGGGACCCAGGAGGAGAGCGGAACACAAGCCGGAGGCAGAAAGAAAGGGGCTCTGATCTGTACCATCCCACTGCCCCGGAGGAACGAGTAAGCTCTCTGAGGACGGGCCAGTCTCTGCGAGTAGCGGAAAGCGGCAAGAACCCGGGAACATTCTCTGAACAGGGGTGAGTCTATTTACAAGACAACTCTATCTTGGTGCATTACAAGTTTGGGATTATCTATCAATCAAGTGAATAGACTGGGCGGTTATATTAGGTGCTCACACAACCAATGACTTCTGTCTCCCAATATGCCATAGAGTTTCGAACGCTTGCCTCTGAGATGAGCTCACCTACAGAGCAATCCCTGAATCGATTGACGATTTTATAGCTCTCTGTATACGCTTGGACACTCGCTACCTAGAAAGACAGCGAGAAAGGGGAAGAGGCTATCGCACCTCTGTCAGGCAACCTGTACGTTTAGCACCACACTTTCCTTTTTCACTTGCTACTTCCTCTTCTCAACCACTGGTTGTGGAACCAATGAATCTAGGAGCTGTCTGTCTATCTGAAACTGAATAATTTAAGAGACGTACTCATGGACTTTGTTTTTATTGGGGTGCCAAAGTCCATCTACTCAGAGAATTCCCTGCCCGTCTGGGAAAAGACAGAGTTCAGTGGAGTCAGGAGAAGTCCCACTAAGCTTGAAGTTTCTAAACACTTCTCCCCAACGTATCATGGCACCTCTATCAATAACTGTAGACTCTATACAACACCATTTGGAAGCCTTGGTAGACAACGGTGCTGCAGGAATTTTTCTGGACTCCACCTTAGCCCAACAACTGCAACTTCCATCTCGTACTAAGTCACAGTTATTTAAGGTAGCCACTATCGATCGTCATCCTTTGGGGTCTGGATTTGTGCACTCTGAGACTTTACTTTTGCAAGTTACTGTTGGGATTTTCGTTAAGAGGCCCTTAAATTTGACCTTATTGAATCTCTATTGTATCCCATAGTATTAGGATTACCCTGGCTGACTCTACATAATCCCCAGTTCCCTTGGCCTTCTGGACAACTCTTTAAATTGGATTATTACTGTTTTGGTACCTGTTTAAAACCACTCTTGCTTAGTAAACAGCATCTTCTGTCTGCCATCACCTCTGACTCGGGTGTCCCTCAACCCTATAGTGAATTTACAGATGTTTTTGAGGAAAAGTGGGCTGACAAATTGCCACACCATTGGATTTATGATTGAAAGATTGACCTGTACCCTGGGGCACCTATCCCTAAGGGTAGAACTTACCCTCTCTTACAAAGAGAAACCAAAGCTATGGACGATTATATTAAAGAGACCTTGGCCAAGGGCTTTATTCGTCCATCTTTGTTACCTGCTGGCGCAGGTTTTTTCTTTGTTGAGAAAAAGGATGGGGTCTACGGCCTTGCATTGATTATAGAGAGCTGAATAAGATTACAAAACTGGTACCCCCTTCCATTGGCTTTGCCAATTATTACCGGAAGTTTATTAAAGGGACAGACAACCCAACATTTCTATAAACTTGCTAACGATTATTATTTTGAACTATAGCCCAATTAAGTAGCCTAAAGCATTTCTAAGTATTAGTACTTACTTTTGTCTAGTGTGGCTGTTTAAAATGTCCGTCTGCCCCCTCCCATATTTCGTCACCAGTATCTTCATTGTGCAACTCTAACAGCTAATTTTTGCCCGTACACACTCCCGTGTCACTCCCGTGTTTTGCGCATATGCAGTGCACTGATAACACTGTAGGGGGGAGGTTTCAAATAGGAACTCTAAATCCCTTCTCATTTTCCTACAGCATTATCGGCGCACTGAGCATGCGCAAAACACGGGAGTGACACAGGAGTGTGTACGGGCGAAAATTAGCTGTTAGAACTGCACAATGAAGATACTGGTGACAAAATATGGGAGGGGCAGACAGACACACAAGACAAAAGTAAGTACTAATACTTACAAATGATTTAGGCTACTAAATTGGGCTATAGTTCAAAATAATAATCGTTAGCAAGTTTATAGGAATTACCTATTTGAAATTTTGGGTTGACTGTCCCTTTAAAGACTTTTCACTAATTATTGCCCCAATAACTGCTCTTACCCGAAAAGGGGCTAAGTGCAAAATTTGGCCTGAACTTGTTCTCAAGGCCTTTGAAACGCCAAAAAAGACCTCTTGTGCTGCTCCCACTCTTGCTCACCCAGATGCCTCTTTACAGTTTACCATGGAAGTGGATGCTTTGGATGTTGGCACTGGGGCAGTACTTTGCCAATGTAATCCACAGACTGGAAAAAATCATCCTGTAGCTTTTTTTCTTCAAGAGATTCTCTTCAGCAGAGTCGCACTATGATGTGGGAGAGAAAGAGCTGTTGGATATCAAAATGTCTCTCTCTGAATGGAGACATTTACTAGAGGGTACCATATTACCTGTTGTTAACCTTACTGACCATAAGAACTTGACATACCTTGAAACTGCTAAACGACTAAATTCACAACAGGCCCGCTGGGCAATGTTTTTCTCCCGCTTCAACTACATTGTGTCTTATATTCCTGGATCTAAGAACACTAAAGCTGATGCCTTATCTAGGCAGTTCACTCCAGATACCTCACTATCTGAAGACCCTTGATCTATTATTCCAGCAGAACGGATTATTGGACAACTTTCCACATCTCTCCTAAAGCGTTTGTAAGCAGCCCAATACAAGATTCCTGTTTCCCTTACAGTTCCACCACATAAATACTTTGTCCCTGGTTCTCTTCACAAGATTCTATTATCTTGGGCCCATGATAATAAGAGTTTTGGCCATCCTGGAGTACTACGCACTACTCAACAACTCCAGTCACATGTATGGTGGCCGTACCTTCAAAGATGTCAAAGAATATGTTTCCTCCTGGGCTACTTGTGCAGCAATGACGGTACCCAGAATGCTGCTTTATGGTCTCCTGCAACCTTTTAAAGTGCCTAAAATACCTTGAAACATTTTTCTATGGACTTAATTGTGGACCTACCCTTATCTAATGGCTGCACTGTGATTTGAGTTGTCACAGATCACTTTTCCAAACAGGCTCATTACATACCACTTCCTAAATTACCTTCTACCCCAGACATGGCTACATTGTTTATTACTACTGTATCTTTATCTACCAGTCATCACTCACAGACTAATAGACAGACTGAAAGAACTAATCAGGAACTTGAAAGCTATCTCCACAATTATTTTATTATGTTAATTCACAATAGTCAAACCGGGCAGATCTTCTTCCATTAGCAGAGTTGGCTAAGAATTCCTTGTTGAACAGCTCCCTAAAAACCACTCCATTTCTGGCTGCTCTAGGGTATGAACCCAGAACCTTTCCTTTACACTCGCCACAAATTGGTGTACCTGCGGCTGACAGTCATGTTAAAAATCTAGTAGCCCATTAGCACAAGATCTGCATCATACTTCAATGTTATACTTGTCGTTACAAGAAGAACGCAGACAGATCCCGTCGGATTCCTCCTAAACTGAAAGTCGTGACAAGGTGTGGCCCTCCTACAAACTCGGTCCTAGATACATCGGTCCTTACCAGTGTTCCCTCTAAGGCCAGTTTTGTGAGCGGACCAGCGATGAAACAGTTAATTAGAGCAATTAGCAAACACTACACAATGCAGACTGTAAGGTGTGCTTCCCTTATTAACTGTTTCACTGCTGGTTCGCTCACAAAACTGGCCTTAAAGAGAACACTGGTCCTTACCGAATTGTACGATGTGTCTCTGACACAGTCTTCAAACTAGCACTTCCATCAATTCTTTGTGTTTTTCCAGTATTTCACGTGTGTCTCTGCTAAAACCAGCTGTTTTTAACCGATTTTCCCGGGACTGTACCTCCACCTCCTCCAGTTCATGGCCAGCCAAAATATATAATTTCAAAGATTCTGTATTCCAGATATTACGGTCATCGACTCCAATACTTTGTTCACTGGAAGGGATATTCTGTTGCAGATCGCTCCTGGCCTGGGTTCCTGCAAATGTCCATGCTCCAGCCCTTCTTAAAGCATTTCATCTTGCTCATCCACATAAGCCTGGTGGCCCTCGGAGTGGTCCCTGAGGAGGGGGTACTGTCACACCCTAGGATTGAACCTGGGACCTCAGCTTCCTGGGCTGTTGCTTTTGCTATGTGCTATCCTTGCATCCAAACTGCAGTCAGTTTCTTTTGCATAGTTAGCTTTTTGTTCTCCTGCACTTTGGCTCCACCTGCCTGCAGCTGCAAGTAATTGGCCATTACTCTCTGCCTATATAAGACAGCTCTCCCAACGGTCATTGCCTATTTATTGAGTTTCTACTCAGGGTGTGCTGTTAACTGCTATTTTGGATTGCTCACTGTTCCAGACTTGGATTTGGATTCTGGACTCTACCTGTTTCTCTGCCCCTTGGTACTTCATTGGATCTGCTGTTTTCTTTGATCTTGGAACTGGACTTTGACTACGCTTTGCTTTAACCCCTTATACCTTGCTGGATTGTTTGCCTTACTGTTGCTGACCTGGATTGTCTTTGACTACGCTCAAGTCTGACCCCTAGTGACTGTTTCCTGTACTACCGGATTATATCCTTTTGCAGTACTAATTTTCCTTGCTCAAGATCTCCAGATTAATCTAGTACTGTACAGTCCAGACTGCATCCAGAGCTTCAGGCTGGTTGTTATTCCTATCTCCACCTTAATCTCTGGGTTACTCCATACCGTATCTATACTTCATGTAGGTATTGTATTATACTGCCTGTCTCTCCATCTGATACTGAGGCAGGCATGACAGCCTGATAGCGGTACTGGAGGACTGGAGTTGAGAAACACTGGTTTACAGTAAGTTCCAGACGTCCCTATTTTTAGAGACATTCATGAATGTCTGTTTCTAATTTTTCAAAGGCAATTCAGGACACCAATTTAGTTTAGGTGTCCAGGATTGTCTCAAATTTGCCTTGTAGAGTGTTGTGCTACTTATTTACCATGATAAATCAATGTTTCCTCTAAGGTGCACAACCCACAATGTTCCCTCTAAGGTGCGCAACCCACAATGTTCCCTCTAATAATGCCATTTCCCACCACATAGGGCATGCATATTATAAGTTGAAAGTAAAAAGTTTGTTCACATGTGAAACCTGATGTTCACTAACCAAAGGACTTTGTGATATCATGACTGTGTTAACATATTCTCCCCATAAAAGTCAATGGAGAGCGCCAAAGGAAAAAAACCTAACACCTATCACTCCCTCACTAACCCGATAGGAGCTATGTATATTTTACATTCCAATAATTTTCACATATAGAATAATGTAAAGGGGCATTTGTTCAAATTTTAACCTGCACTCCATGTATTTAGACTAACAACTTCTAGCTTAAAAACTTAAAACTTTAAAACTTATTAGTTAACAGTTGCTTACAAACGGTGGGAATGATGGGAGGGTGTTAATAACCTTAAATTGAACCGTAACTCTACCCCAATACAGCGGTTACTGGACATTGATTCCAATTAGAGCTGTTCACCAGATGATACAATCTCACTCCTCCTCTACCTACTGTGATATTCCTTTATATTTACAAACTATCAAGCAACACTGTAACTTGCTCATACAAAGTGTAACAAGTCTCTCTCCACGGAGTTGTTTTTAAACTCTCTTTTCTGGCATGCTTATATAATATATGACATATTATTCCTTAAGCTGTCATTTTATTTAAAACACTATTAAAAGTTACATTTTAAAAGTTCATTATCCATGTGCTAAAAGAGCATCTCTTTTCCCCCCTAATCTATAAGTAGGTTTTTTGTGTGTGTACAATATATTTATATTTCTATAGGTGTATGTGTGGGTGTGTGTGTATGTGTGTATATATATATATATATATATATATATATATATATTAGTTTACATTAACATTATCAGATAAATATATATTTATCTCTTCCCCTCTCTCTCACAGTGCGATTGCGCTCTTGCAATTGCATTTACTTTAAACTTGTAGTACATGCAATATTTCTGATGCGCAAAAAAAAATATTGCTCATGCGCAACAGTTAGCACGCCACTTGTAATCTAGCCCAGAATGTATAAACGATGCCCACACTTCTCAGAGGAGGCTGGAAAAGTGCTGGGCTGTGCACACTGTCACACTGTATAACATGCACACACAACACTCACCTTTACGACAGTGATGTCACATGTGATGTCAACAGTGATAACTGCTCGTGTTCGAATCTTGAACCATGCTACAGCCTTCTGCTGGAATAACCAAACAGATTGTCTCTCAATTATTGCTTCTACTGTGAGGGAATTAGATTGGTAATCAAAATTATTGTGGAAAAACAGGTATACATATATATTAAATAAATGTACCTGTATACCAATGCATTGGCAAATTATATACCATTTAAAACAAATATTTCTTCATTATTGCATGGAGCAATCCATTCTGTTATAAAAATGACCAGTAAAAATATTTAAAAGAAGCGCATAAATAAAACTTAGATACATAAGGCTAGATTACAAGTGGTGTGCTAAGGTTAGCACAGGTCGATACAAGCAATATCATGACCGTGCTAGCAACTTGCGGGCGTATTGGGTGCGCTCAAGCCTAAACAAATTTTGCACTCATCAGGTTAGAACTAGCATAAAGTGTAAGGGGCTAAAAAAATTATTTGCTCCAAGAACAACATAAGTACGGTTAAATAAAGTGTTACACTCATATATACACTATCTGATAAAAAATATTCATATAAATAATCTTTTTTATAAGGGTTAAAAGACATATGCTATATGACAAGGTGTTTGACTGGAAAGGGCTATTAATGTCTAAATATTTGTGTGTGTATATATGTATATATGTGTGTATTTATTGTTTTTATGTATATACATGCATATGAACACATATCTACACATGTATATACATATATTTACCCTTCCCAGACATAAGTGATAGATGCTAGTTATTTTTTAATAGCACACTCTATTAAAATCTATGGGAAAAAGATGTTAATGCAGTTGTGATACCCGAAGTTTTCTTGCACTTGAGCTAAAAAAATATATGCTAGAAAAAATATTTAGCCTGCCACTTGTAATCTGGCCCATAATTGGAAAAAAATAAAATAAGCATTAATTTGCTTTGAAAGCTTGCAGTATCTCTGTCAGATACTGTGTTTTCATACTGTCAGACCTTATTCCAAGTGTGAGTCTTGTGGAGCCGATTAACATCAGAAAAGGAATTTCACTTGATTGGCTAAAGATGTAAAACATTTTTGAAAAAAATTCTGGCAGTAGAGCGGGCAACATAACTATACATCATCTAAATGGGATACTGTAGATTTACTGTTTCTTCCAGGGGAAAAAATGCATCCAAGTCCTGAGATTTTTAATGTGCCTATGCACAAAAGTGTGATCAGATTTCTCAGCATTTATATAATTCCAACTCCCAATAAATAAAAAAATAAATAATTTACATTTAGGGCTAGATTCCAAGTGGTGCTTTAACTGTTGAGCACGTGCAATAAGGGGTATCGTCGATTTGGGTTAGTTGTATACAGACTATTGAAATAAAATGTCTGTATGTGGTTACAACAAATGTTAAAAGCTAAGCAATTTTTTTTTTTTTTTTACTGTCATATTGGGTAATAATTTTAATATTAGGTATAAGGTGCTACATACTAAGGCCCCGATATTAAAATCATCAACTGTCTGTCGATATATTTGAATAAAAGGGACAGACCCACAAAGTGCCATCAAGTGGCGATGTTTCTCCCTTAGAATATAATAGGGAGCACTACATCAGCAAAACATCGCTGATATCGACACTTATCGGCACTTTCTTCGTGCTCTGGGGGACCGTATTTGAAGTGCTCCTAAACAGTGCAGACAGTGCGCTCACTGAAACCAAACATGGTTTCTGTGTTGGAACACTAAATGCCTCACACTGTAAAGTCTTGCCACTGAAAAGGGGGCGAGACAAACAGGACTGACACCCTACTCGTAACTAGGGATGGGCGAATGTGTAAATTTTCGAATTTCGAATGTAGAACAAATGTTATTACCGAAATTCGAATTCTAAATTCGAATGTCGATAAGAACGAATATTCTTAAAAATTCGAAAATCAAATGTTATTTACAGTTTTCGAATGTCACTTTCGAATTAGAATGTTTATAATTATATCGAATGTCCACATTCGAAATTTCGAATTTAACATTCTATTTAACAAATACTATTCAGAAGTTCAATAGTTCATGTGGTAGGGTGGGAATTTAGTAAATTGATACATAATAGATACAAATATATCATTTAGAATGTTTCCATATAGAATATTGCATAATTCGAATATTACATTTAAAGAAAGCATTACAAATACTATTACAAACATAAATTCGAATTTTTCGAATTCTAATATAAATTCGAATTTTTCGAATTTGAATATTGCATAATTCGAATATTACATTTAAAAGCATTAGAAATACTATTACAATCTAAATTCGAATTTTTCGAATTTGAATACACGTATTGCATAATTCGAATATTACATTTAAAGAAAAAGCATTAGAAATACTATTACAATCTAAATTCGAATTTTTCGAATTCGAATATTGCATAATTCAAATATTACATTTAAAGAAAAAGCATTAGAAATACTATTACAATCTAAATTCGAATTTTTCGAATTCGAATATTGCATAATTCGAATATTACATTTAAAGAAAAAGCATTAGAAATGTAATCGTAAAATTAGAAACCGAACATTCGAAAATCGAATGTTAGAATGTTATGTAAACATTCGAAATTCAATTCGAACGAACGAATGCGTTAAAATTCGTGCCGTTTTTCGAATGTTGCGAAACATTCGCCCATCCCTACTCGTAACCTGTATTTCAGAGATTACACTATATTGCACTGCTGGCAATGTATCCCGTTCAAAGTACAGGTTACTCCCCCTGGAATGCCTGGCTAACTCCCTCAGAACACCTACACCTACGTCATGTCTTAGCTATACTCCCCTGAAACGCCCCAACTAACTCCCACAGACCGCCTACACCTATGTATTGTCTTCCCTATAAGACCCTTCTTTTTTCTTTCTCGTGTTTTATATGTATATTAACTTCTTTTTAAAATAAATGAGACATTTCAGCAAAAGTTTGCTGTACCATAATGCCTCCTCTTTTAATTTAAACAACCCTTCTGACAAATAACTAAATGCATACAGTATGTAGATAGTTTAATACATTTACTACCAAAATAAATATACCAGAGTCTCAAAGGAGATTGATTTCTTTTTGTTTTAGAAATACATTGTGTTTCCTCTCCCAGTTTTATTTCCAGATGACCATTATTAAATGTCCCTCAAGTGTAACTGACTTTTAGTTAGAATGAGGTAATTTTAATAAAAAAAAGGCAAATAATAATACAGAAGAAATTTTGCAGCTGCCTTAGATGTTCTAAGAACGTTTTTTTTTAATGTAAAGTTAATAGTTCAATTTGTGTTGCACATTTTCTTCTGTATAAAATCCAGAATACAAAATTATTACTTCAATTTTTTTAACTTTTTGTTCCAATTCCATCAGGAAGAAAAAAAAGTGCATGCTTTTATTTTTACTGTATACTGCAAAATATTTGGCATTAAGAGTTAGAGCTCTACGATAAGCGTTTATTTTTTTTTATTTTTTTTTATTGCGGTTATATGCAATAACAACAAATATACAGGGAGTGCAGAATTATAAGGCAAGTTGTATTTCTGAGGATTAATTTTATTATTGAACAACAACCATGTTCTCAATGAACCCAAAAAACTCATTAATATCAAAGCTGAATATTTTTGGAAGTAGTTTTTAGTTTGTTTTTAGTTTTAGCTATTTTAGGGGGATATCTGTGTGTGCAGGTGACTATTACTGTGCATAATTATTAGGCAACTTAACAAAAAACAAATATATACCCATTTCAATTATTTATTTTTACCAGTGAAACCAATATAACATCTCAAC
Organism: Bombina bombina; assembly: GCF_027579735.1. Classification (NCBI taxonomy): domain Eukaryota; kingdom Metazoa; phylum Chordata; class Amphibia; order Anura; family Bombinatoridae; genus Bombina; species Bombina bombina. Next base: position 527,626,232 of record NC_069502.1, on the reverse strand, counting down.
ATTCACAAATATACATTTCTGACATTCAAAAACAAAACAAAAAGAAATCAGTGACCAATATAGCCACCTTTCTTTGCAAGGACACTCAAAAGCCTGCCATCCATGGATTCTGTCAGTGTTTTGATCTGTTCACCATCAACATTGCGTGCAGCAGCAACCACAGCCTCCCAGACACTGTTCAGAGAGGTGTACTGTTTTCCCTCCTTGTAAATCTCACATTTGATGATGGACCACAGGTTCTCAATGGGGTTCAGATCAGATGAACAAGGAGGCCATGTCATTAAATTTTCTTCTTTTATACCCTTTCTTGCCAGCCACGCTGTGGAGTACTTGGACGTGTGTGATGGAGCATTGTCCTGCATGAAAATCATGTTTTTCTTGAAGGATGCAGACTTCTTCCTATACCACTGCTTGAAGAAGGTGTCTTCCAGAAACTGGCAGTAGGACTGGGAGTTGAGCTTGACTCCATCCTCAACCCGAAAAGGCCCCACAAGCTCATCTTTGATGATACCAGCCCAAACCAGTACTCCACCTCCACCTTGCTGGTGTCTGAGTCGGACTGGAGTTCTCTGCCAATTACCAATCCAGCCACGGGCCCATCCATCTGGCCCATCAAGACTCACTCTCATTTCATCAGTCCATAAAACCTTAGAAAAATCAGTCTTGAGATATTTCTTGGCCCAGTCTTGACGTTTCAGCTTGTGTGTCTTGTTCAGTGGTGGTCGTCTTTCAGCCTTTCTTACCTTGGCCATGTCTCTGAGTATTGCACACCTTGTGCTTTTGGGCACTCCAGTGATGTTGCAGCTCTGAAATATGGCCAAACTGGTGGCAAGTGGCATCTTGGCAACTGCACGCTTGACTTTTCTCAGTTCATGGGCAGTTATTTTGCGCCTTGGTTTTTCCACACGCTTCTTGCGACCCTGTTGACTATTTTGAATGAAACGCTTGATTGTTCGATGAGCACGCGTCAGAAGCTTTGCAATTTTAAGAGTGCTGCATCCCTCTGCAAGATATCTCACTATTTTTGACTTTTCTGAGCCTGTCAAGTCCTTCTTTTGACCCATTTTGCCAAAGGAAAGGAAGTTGCCTAATAATTATGCACACCTGATATAGGGTGTTGATGTCATTAGACCACACCCCTTCTCATTACAGAGATGCACATCACCTAATATGCTTAATTGGTAGTAGGCTTTCGAGCCTATACAGCTTGGAGTAAGACAACATGCATAAAGAGGATGATGTGGTCAAAATACTCATTTGCCTAATAATTCTGCACTCCCTGTATTATCACACATTTTGATTCCTGTTTAATTACATATATCTAAATCTAATCTGTCAGCCCTTTTCCTAGAATTTTCAAGTAATTGAGCTTTTGTTTCATAAAATGGCAAACATATGAAGATTTTGGTATCTGTGAATCAATAACAGTCAGTAATAGTACTTCTGCTACATTCAGAACCCTATAGTTAAAAGATTTTTTTTCTGCATTCCTACAATAAACACATTTAACATACTTGGTTAGTTTGCTGCAGTTGTTTTACAATAGCCAAACTCCATCTACCAGTAACATTATTTAGAGGAGCCAATCTGCACCTGTTACTGAAGTAGACAAGGCTAGCCACTAGGGATGGGCGAATGTGTTTATATTCAAATTTGAATGTTAGAACGAATGTTATTGTAGAAATTCAATTTACATAATAGAATGTTGATAAGAAAGAATATTCTTAAAAATGCTATTATCGAATGTTATTTACAGTTTCTGAATGTCACATTCGAATTCGAATGTCACATTTGAATTTCAATATTACATTTATAAAACACTGGACTAGAAATACTATTTAGAATTTCGAATGTCACATTCAAATTTGAATATTACATTATAAAACACAGTATTAGACTAGAAATACTATTTTGAATTTCAAATGTTACATTCAAATTTGAATGTAGCATTCAAATTTGAATATTACATTTATTAAACACAGTTGTAAACTAGAAATACTATTTCGAATTCGAATATAACACAGTTGTAGACTAGAAATACTATTTTGAATTTGAATCTTACATTCAAATTCAAATGTCACATTTGAATTTGAATATTACATTTCAAAATGAAATGAATACATAGCTAAACATTCTATTATTCGAACGAATATTTTCGTATTTTATTGAAAAATAGAATGTTATATAAACATTAGAAATTCGATTCAAACGAACTTATCAAAATTTGTTCAAATTTCAAATTTTTAGAAACATTCACCCATCCCTACTAGCCACAATTATTTTGCATTGTTTTGTAGGTATAGGGACAGATATGGTACAAAGTAAGTTTTGTGAAACCTGACGTGATCCACGAGTTGTAGGATTGAAAAATACTAAGGGTTCAATTCACAAAGTGATGAATTGCAGGTGAATTTTAGATGATTTAAAATCTTTCATTAACTATGTATTATCAAAGGCCAAACCCAGTGAGTATCTCCTGCAAGAAGTGCTGAGTTAGCTCTGCACAATGCAAAGTTAATGCTGCATACAGTTCACCTGTAATTCTCCTATTTTAGGTGAATTGTACACAGCATTAACTATGCATTGTGCAGGTCTAACTCAGCTCCTCTTGCAGGAGATACTCACTGGGTTTTGCCCTTGATAATACATAGTTAATGGGGGAAAGTGAAATGCTTCAATTAAGCTGCCATTCACCTCTTAAAGGGACATTAAACAATAAATACAATTCATGCACCTCCCTCTAATCACAGGCACGCATTGGAACCTAGCACTGCAGTAGAGTTGCTGCACGTGTGCAAACACATTAGCGATGGAATGTAGTGAAAGACAAAATTCAACATAGCGGCACCCATGACTAGAGGGTGGTGGGGAATAAAACCCCAATATTATGCTTATAAAGGTGTTTAATGTCCCTTCAATTAATAGACTTAAATCGCAGAAAAATTACAGGAAAGGGAGAAAAAGAAATAATAATGCTTTATTGCAAAGTTTTTCCTTATTACACATAATTAAACATTTTATATTACGATCGTAAACAGTTTAATGTCCCTGTGAGGACACTAAACTCAAACTTTAAAATCCCCCATTTATATATTCATTAAGAAAAATAAAACACTTCAATATTCATAATTATTCTGACTCAGATAGTTGTAATAATGATCTATCCCTTGCTGAGACCTCTATGCCTGGCCTGTATAAGAAGATACAATCACTGCAGACAATCCTTGTCAGATAGCTGAACTCACCAATACCTTGTTCATCCACAAAGTTGCTTTATTCTGAATATCAGGTTACAGCAGATAATGAATACAGCAGATGAATGAATGGTTAAAGTATTTTGCGGTCAAAAGATGATACTGATCGTAGCTTGCAATGTATTAACATGAGTGCTTGTTACATGAGGCTGTTAGCTGCAGCCATGACACAGGAAAACATCATAAAACTACAAGGGCGGAGTAATAGACAAAAAGGAAATGCATAGTAAGGTCAGAGGTAAGATACTGGAAAACAGGAGCATTACCAAAAAGTGTCAGTAGATGGCAGTACAGAACAAACACAGGGAAGCCTAGAAAACAATGGCATAAAAATATATGATTTCTTAACTATAACAACATGAACATAACAGAGGCTATGTAATATTCTATGCCTCAGTGAGGCAGCACACTCCCCGTCTGGCATAATAAATGTCACTATTTAAATCATAATGGAAGTTATGCATAACAGTGTAATTTGCAGAGATGTCTTGAAGACCTGAAAGATATAAGGAGAACATACATATAATGCAACAACAACAATAATATAAACTTCAAGTTGTGTCAATTAAAGTTCAAGATACTTCCTTCTTGAAGTCACAGGAAGAATCCAACAGCATACATAAGTAAGTTCAGTCTCCAAAGGGCAAGAGCAAGATAAGTTCCGTGATCGGTCTGATGAAAGTTTTTATAGTCCCTTGTCTTGCAACGTTCACCTCCACCTTACGCACCTTTCCATCATCACTAGGAATGCTCTTTATAATCAGTCCCATGGGCCATTCGATTCTTTCAGCTTGCTGGTCCTTGAGGAGAACAAGATCTCCAACCTTGATGTTAGGGTTCAGATGTTGCCATTTCCTGCGTCCTTGCAGAGTAGAGAGATACTCCATCTTCCAACGATTCCAGAAGCAGTTGGCAAGGTGTTGTACTCGCTTCCACTGATTGTAGCACAGATTTCCTGTTTTAAAGTCTCCAGGGGGAACAGGAACAGACCCAATTTTCTGGGTAAGAAGAGTAGCTGGAGAAAGGAGAGTTGGGGCCTCTGGATCTACAGAAACTGGAACAAGTGGTCTTGAATTGATTATGGCAGATGCTTCTGCCAGGAAGGTGGTTAGAATCTCATGGGTGAGTCTTGTGGATTTCAAGTCCATAAGCATGGAGTCCAGTATTTTATGTGTGATGCCTATCATTCTCTCCCAGGAGCCACCCATATGGGAAGAATGAGGAGGATTGAAAATCCATGTACAGCCCCTTTCAGCTAAAAGGTCTTGAATTGGCCTAGAGTTGAGATGTAGCTCTCGACAGGCTCCAACGAAATTAGGTCCACAGTCAGATCTTAATGTTTTGACTGGTCCTCTGATGGCAAGAAATCACCTTAGAGCATTTATAAAGCTTGAGGCATCCATATTTTCTATTACTTCAATGTGTACTGCACGCACACTCATGCAAGTGAACAGCACTGCCCATCGTTTGCTATTTGCTTGGCCACCTCGAGTTCTGCGGGCTGTTACCATCCATGGTCCAAAGACATCTACAGGGAGTGCAGAATTATTAGGCAAATGAGTATTTTGACCACATCATCCTCTTTATGCATGTTGTCTTACTCCAAGCTGTATAGGCTCGAAAGCCTACTACCAATTAAGCATATTAGGTGATGTGCATCTCTGTAATGAGAAGGGGTGTGGTCTAATTACATCAACACCCTATATCAGGTGTGCATAATTATTAGGCAACTTCCTTTCCTTTGGCAAAATGGGTCAAAAGAAGGACTTGACAGGCTCAGAAAAGTCAAAAATAGTGAGATATCTTGCAGAGGGATGCAGCACTCTTAAAATTCTTCTGAAGCTTCTGAAGCGTGATCATCGAACAATCAAGCGTTTCATTCAAAATAGTCAACAGGGTCGCAAGAAGCGTGTGGAAAAACCAAGGCGCAAAATAACTGCCCATGAACTGAGAAAAGTCAAGCGTGCAGTTGCCAAGATGCCACTTGCCACCAGTTTGGCCATATTTCAGAGCTGCAACATCACTGGAGTGCTCAAAAGCACAAGGTGTGCAGTACTCAGAGACATGGCCAAGGTAAGAAAGGCTGAAAGACGACCACCACTGAACAAGACGCACAAGCTGACACGTCAAGACTGGGCCAAGAAATATCTCAAGACTGATTTTTCTAAGGTTTTATGGACTGATGAAATGAGAGTGAGCCTTGATGGGCCAGATGGATGGGCCCGTGGCTGGATTGGTAAAGGGCAGAGAGCTCCAGTCCGACTCAGACGCCAGCAAGGTGGAGGTGGAGTACTGGTTTGGGCTGGTATCATCAAAGATGAGCTTGTGGGGCCTTTTCGGGTTGAGGATGGAGTCAAGCTCAACTCCCAGTCCTACTGCCAGTTTCTGGAAGACACCTTCTTCAAGCAGTGGTAGAGGAAGAAGTCTGCATCCTTCAAGAAAAACATGATTTTCATGCAGGACAATGCTCCATCACACGCGTCCAAGTACTCCACAGCGTGGCTGGCAAGAAAGGGTATAAAAGAAGAAAATTTAATGACATGGCCTTCTTGTTCACCTGATCTGAACCCCATTGAGAACCTGTGGTCCATCATCAAATGTGAGATTTACAAGGAGGGAAAACAGTACACCTCTCTGAACAGTGTCTGGGAGGCTGTGGTTGCTGCTGCACGCAATGTTGATGGTGAACAGATCAAAACACTGACAGAATCCATGGATGGCAGGCTTTTGAATGTCCTTGCAAAGAAAGGTGGCTATATTGGTCACTGATTTGTTTTTGTTTTGTTTTTGAATGTCAGAAATGTATATTTGTGAATGTTGAGATGTTATATTGGTTTCACTGGTAAAAATAAATAATTGAAATGGGTATATATTTGTTTTTTGTTAAGTTGCCTAATAATTATGCACAGTAATAGTCACCTGCACACACAGATATCCCCCTAAAATTTATGCAAGAAAAGACAGCGCCTCATTGTGCAAGTAGGTTTCGTGGGTAAAATCACAGTGGAAGTGAAGACAAGTGAAAATATACTCACAAGGATACTGGCACCCTTATTGAAAGTGGTGCGAATAGGCAGACTGACGTTTTAACAGCAGTCAGTACGCTGTACCAGGTAAACGTCCGAGATCCTGAACGAACAGCTGTGGGCTCTCCTCCACAGATCAAGTCTGAATCTTCTATTGTTATGCTGTGGAAAATAACAGCGTGCAACTGCTCTCCAGGTATAATCCACACTGGTAGCCGATAGTCAGAAAGCCGTCCTCGGCAAAGCCACACTCGGTGGGAAAATCTGCTGATAATGGGGAAACTTGGCAGGCAAGGGTAAAAAAGCCAAAAGAATACAAGGCTTGATATATAAAAAAGAGTAAAAACACTTTATTTGAAGTGAGCTTTTAACGCGTTTCTCGGCCGCAAGCTCCTGGCCGTTTCATCAGAAAAGGTGTATAATACAAATGGTATGGAAGCACATTTAAAAAGCCTGCCAAGAAAATAGATTGGTCAATATCCAACCAATCACAAGCTAAATGATAGGAAACAGAAGTTCATGCAAATAAACAGAGTACAAAGTCAATGCAAACTGTATATAGAATACAATACATAAAATACAATACAAATTGTATCTAATATCTGAATAGTTGTTACAAATCATGTTTAGACCCTAAGTTACAATGTATTTATCCTAAGAGATGTTTTTTTTAAAAACGCCGTAGAGAATAGTATTTGAACTTAGATTATAATATATTTGTCTTGAGGATTAGATTTTTATAAAACACCCTGGAAAATACACAAAGTTTTGTAGGATTTATTCTAGCAATTGAAATGTAAATAATAATAAAAATAAGAATAAGAATAAAAACTAAAAAATAAGAAAAAGTGATGGGGATCTTCTTATGTATATATATTTTTCTTGTCGAAAAAAGATAATAATAAAATAAATTAAATTAACAAAATAAAAACGAGGTATGTGTGTTCTCATCTTGTGTTAAGAAAACTAATTTATGTATAAATACATATGCCTCATGAAGAGGCTATTTTGGTCTATCCTATATAATAGAATCAGTGTGGAGAGGAAGTAATCTGTCCAAAGAATCTCTTTATAATGCATCAGGGGAACAGGCATATATTATCTAATCGATACCGTATTGGATGCTTGGGTGCATCAAAAAAATCTAGATGTTATTCAAAATATTTTTAGTACAGTGCTGTTATGTAAAAAAAGTGAGTGTGTGTCTGGATCTGACTATGACTCAATTGATGGGATACAATTGGTGAGTGGACATACAACTATGTGTAAGATTCATTCTAATAGATATTGACCAGAATGATAGACAATATGAACATAAAATAATATAATAAATAAGAGAGGGGGAGAGAAAAAAATGGAAGAGAATTTCTAACTAAAAGCAGCTAAATCCAGATTCGAATTGAGGCCCAATGGATGTAAGGTTTTCAATTTATGGATCCAAAAAGTTTCACGGATCCTTAGCTGAATAATTCTGTTATAATCTGTGGATGGTGGAATGTAATCAATAGGGTAAAATTTAAAGATGTCAGGGTTTCCTTTATGTTTATTTAAGCAGTGTTCGGGAATGCTATGTTTGATCTTTTTTTTATGGCAATTCTTACAATTACGCCAGTGCTCTCCCCAGCGTACTTTGGCCTTCCTGGAGGTACGACCTACGTACTGGATCCCACAGCAGCACTCCAAAACATATACTATATAGGTAGAGTTGCAATTCATAAATCTATTGATGTCAAAAACTTCACCACTAACATAGGATTGGAATGTCTTTTTCCCAGAGGTTATGGCTTTGCATGTATTGCACTTCTTTTGACCACATTTATATACCCCTATCCTTTCAAAAAAAGAAGAAAAGGGAGAGTTTTTTTGCTGCTTAATCGTGGGTTGAGACTTGCATAGAATATGTTTAGTCGTAGGTTGAGAGTTAGATAGAATATGTTTGACCTTTTTACTTGGTGCCAGTTTACTTCTAAGTGTTGGTGCTCTAGTATATACAATTTTTGGATATTCACCCAAAAGGGTCTTTAAAACAGGGTCTCTCCTAATGATATGCCAATGTTTATTAATGGCCTTCTGTATTTGTATATAATTGGAATTGTATTGTGTTATAAACAATGGTTCTGAAGAATAATTTTCGTCTTTGTTTTTGGTTGGTTTCTCTTTACTTAACAGTTTCTCCCTATCTAAATCTCTAACTTTGTTTAAACAATTATCTAAGAGGTCAGGAGGATAACCTTTTTCAGTAAATCTTTCGTATATTATACGGCTTTGTTCTTCAAAAGAGTTTGAATCTGAACAGTTACGCTTAATTCTTTCAAACTGACTATACGGTATATTGGATAGCCATTTTTTATGATGGTTACTTGTGTAATCTAAATAACTGTTACTGTCGACTTTTTAAGAAAATGTTTTAGAACTGAGATTGCCGTCTGTGTCCCAACTTAAGGTCAAATCTAGGAAGTCTATCGTTTCTGAGTTAATGTTAGCCGTGAAAGTTAGACCCATGTTGTTATTGTTCATAGATTCTGTAAATGTATGTGCTGATGTTTTGTCGCCCTTCCAGATGAAAATCAGATCATCTATATAGCGGCCATAGTGCACCAGACTCGCCCCTGCTGAGGAGTTGTAAATATAGAGTTCCTCGAAAATGCCCATAAAAAGATTGGCAAAGCTAGGGGCGAATCTGGTGCCCATGGCCGTCCCCTTAATCTGTAAATAATAAGCATCTTGATAAATAAAATAATTGTGTTTGAGAATAAACTCAATACATTCCAAAATAAAATCCCTCTGTGTTTTTGGCATATATAGATCACAATTTAAGAAAACAGATATTGCTTGGAGGCCCAGTTGGTGTGCTATGTTTGAATATAATGCACTGACATCACATGTGATCCATATGAGGTCACCTGTATTTCTGATGTTCTTAATTTTGTTTAATAGGTCTGTCCCATCTTTAATGTATGAGGGCAAACCCAAAACATATTTCTGCAAAATAATATCAACATAATAGGACAGATTGTAAGTGAGATTATCAATGCCAGCAATAATAGGGCGACCTGGCGGATGGGTTAAACTTTTGTGAATTTTGGGTAAGTGGTAATAATGAGCTACGCTTGGGTTACTAACTTTCAGAAAACTGGATTCATCTTTATTTAGAATGTTGTTTGTCACTCCTTTATTGATTAGAGATTGATAGAGTGTGAGAAACTGTGCAGTCGGATTATATGATAGAACTTTATAGTATTCAATGTCTTTTAAAATCCTATCTGCCTCTTTTAGATATTCTGTAAGGTCCTGAATAATGATCCCTCCCCCCTTGTCGGCATCCCGAATGATAATGTTAGGATTGTTAGCAAGAGATTGTATAGCTAAATTGTGGCTCTGTCTTTTGTAAAAACTATATCGAGGGAGAACTAAGTTCTGGAAGACCTCTATGTAATGGTTATGCCCTGGAGGGGAGAAGGAGGATTTTGTCTTAACATTGGTATGTATTATGCCCTCATACAGATGTGTTGTGAAATTATCGACAGTACTGTATATGGTGGGAGTTCTATTTCTATCGTCCATGGTATCTGTAAGAATGCATATTGTGTTTTTTTTCTTCTGGATTATGTTTTTTCATATTCTTTTGCGCAAAATATTTTTGGAGGGCTAGTTTTCTAGTAAAACGATTAAGATCAACAAATAAATTAAAATTGTTGTGTGGGTTTGGTGGACAGAAGGAAAGACCCTGTTTCAAAACTCTCTTCTCATTAATGGTAAGGTTGTGGGATGACAGATTGAATATGCCCTTATCTAGTTTTTGTAATTCTTTTTTCTGGGTGGTAAGGCCTCGACCTCTTGACCCTCTTGGTCTGTGTGAAATGGTCTTTTTTTGTTGTAGTTTTGTTCGTCTGGGGGATTTTTTCCTGATTTTGGAGCATTCCCTAAAAAAGGAGATGTACCCGCCATATTAGAATTATTTCTGGCATGTCTTTCTGGGAAAATATTATCATCAGATGTAGAAGCTAGTGGAGAGAACCTGTTATTGTGTTGGAAATTGTTAAAAGGAGTTTTTTGGTGTTCTTGATCTCTAGTTTTGTTCCTAAATGGGCTATTTGTTCTAAAATCAGGTCTATATGATCTCTGTTCTCGGCCTCTAGGGTTATTCGAATCTCGTTCCCTCTGATTATATCCATAAAATCTGGGGGTTTCATAATTTCTATTATAACTATCTCTTCTATGGTGTTGGTCGAACTAATTGAAATTATCTCGTCTGTAATGTTGGTCTTATTGATTGAAATTGTCAGGTCTAGGTTGTCTATTCCAAGAGTCATATCTGTTATGTTCGTGTCTATTGTAGTAAGATTGCCTGTTCCATGGTTCTTGTCTGGTTTGGTAATATTGGTGATGATGATATGGTTGTTGGTGAAATCTATTTGATGGATATGAATTAGTATATTCTTGTTGTCTAGATTGTCTGAAATTAGAACGATGTATTGGTCTGTGTTTTGAAAAATTAGTACCTTGTTTAGTATCATTGTCATGGGATGGTTGTATCTCTCTGTCCCCTGATGCATTTTCTAATGTCTCTGGATTTTCTTCTACAATTGCCTGTGTTGGTCTATTATAGGTGTAAACTTGATTCTTTAGATAATCATTATTATCTCTCTCTAATTTCTTATTTTTGGATAGGACTAAATCCTCTTGGAATTTGTCAGTACGTTCGTACATTCTCTTTAGAAGTCGTTCATAGTCTGGGTTCTCTAAATATTTAATTAGATCTGCTTGAATTTTATCAATATTCTCACTACATTTGTCTGATAAAAGGCGTCTGTGTTCGATCAAGATTTTTATTAGATCGAAAGCACAATCATCTAAAATCTTATACCATTTCTCAAGAAGTTCGGTGTCTTCCTTAAAGGAACAGTGTTTCAGGACACGCAAACCTCTAGGTATCTGTTTAATTTCTAAATATTTTTCTAAGGTAGTAAGGTCCCACCAATGTCGGTGTTCTTTAAGGATTTCATCCTCCAAAGTATAGGAGTAACTGTATTGGGATCTGATTCCATCGCATTGGAGCATGATTGTCCCATTAGATTAAAAGTGGATCTTTTCTTATTTCTTTCCTCTTTAGATTGCATATTAATTAACTAAATGGAACTTTAGAAAGATAAAGTGATTCAGAGAACTTTAAATATTACGCTGGTGGTGATATGTCAGAGAAAATATTAATAGTGATGATGGATATGATATGCCTATTAGTATATATGGAGAGCTATCTAATTATATATCTTTTCACTCTTCGAAACTTTTTCAAAATTTGCTGTGTCCTATGAAAACATACATACAAAACAGTGTGTATATATAAGAAAATAATATGGCGTCCTGTGAAAAAATAATAGTATTGTTTTCCAAAATATATGTTACTTGAAATAATAAATATTAGTAAATAATAATTGATCGAAAAATCTTTAGGAAGGCGGCACTGCTATAATTGATCTAAGAGCAGCAAGATATAATACCAGATATATACAAAAATGGTAATAGCAGGCGCCAAAGGCCCGGAGGTAGTGCACTCAGTGTGATTGGTTAATCCTCCTGAGATATTAAAAGGTGCTTTTGCAAACGTATATAAAACCCATGAGAATGTACTTATGGGTGTAAAAAAGTGTGTGTTTGAAAAAGTGTGTAAGAGGTGCTAAAAAATCTAAATGCAATATTGAATTAAATTACAATTTTATGAAGTGTATCTGTAAACCTTTAAGTGTATTACCGTGAATAAGGTTGTTGGATCAGTGATGATTATCCTGTAACTGAAACAACTAAGGTGATACAAAATATGCAATATAGTCAACTGAAACCACTAAAGTGATACAAAATATGCAATGTGACCAATATATAAAATGTGACCAATGTAATAAAATATAATAAAATATAAAAAGCTTATCGTGATATAAGTCCCAAGAGTGGTGCTGGAAGTGGGTGGCTGAAAACGTCAATATTCAAAAAAATATATATTGGTTGTGAAGATCTTTATCGTCTCAATCGAAATGTTCCAAACAAAAGAGTTCGTAGTGCAGTCGGCAGCTGGTCTTGTGGATGTCTGATCAGGACCCAGTATCTAAAAATGATGCAAGAAAAGACAGCGCCTCATTGTGCAAGTAGGTTTCGTGGGTAAAATCACAGTGGAAGTGAAGACAAGTGAAAATATACTCACAAGGATACTGGCACCCTTATTGAAAGTGGTGCGAATAGGCGGACTGACGTTTTAACAGCAGTCAGTACGCTGTACCAGGTAAACGTCCGAGATCCTGAACGAACAGCTGTGGGCTCTCCTCCACAGATCAAGTCCGAATCTTCTATTGTTATGCTGTGGAAAATAACAGCGTGCAGCTGCTCTCCAGGTATAATCCACACTGGTAGCCGATAGTCAGAAAGCCGTCCTCGGCAAAGCCACACTCGGTGGGAAAATCTGCTGTGTATTTTCCAGGGTGTTTTATAAAAATCTAATCCTCAAGACAAATATATCATAATCTAAGGTCAAATACTATTCTCTACGGCTTTTTTTAAAAAAAACCCATCTCTTAGGATAAATACATTGTAACTTAGGGTCTAAACATGATTTGTAACAACTATTCAGATATTAGATACAATTTGTATTGTATTTCATGTATTGTATTCTATATACTGTTTGCATTGACTTTGTACTCTGTTTATTTGCATGAACTTCTGTTTCCTATCATTTAGCTTGTGATTGGTTGGATATTGACCAATCTATTTTCTTGGCAGGCTTTTTAAATGTGCTTCCATACCATTTGTATTATACACCTTTTCTGATGAAACGGCCAGGAGCTTGCGGCCGAGAAACGCGTTAAAAGCTCACTTCAAATAAAGTGTTTTTACTCTTTTTTATATATCAAGCCTTGTATTCTTTTGGCTTTTTTACCCTTGCCTGCCAAGTTTCCCCATTATCAGCAGATTTTCCCACCGAGTGTGGCTTTGCCGAGGACGGCTTTCTGACTAATTGGCTACCAGTGTGGATTATACCTGGAGAGCAGCTGCACGCTGTTATTTTCCACAGCATAACAATAGAAGATTCGGACTTGATCTGTGGAGGAGAGCCCACAGCTGTTCGTTCAGGATCTCGGACGTTTACCTGGTACAGCGTACTGACTGCTGTTAAAATGTCAGTCCGCCTATTCGCACCACTTTCAATAAGGGTGCCAGTATCCTTGTGAGTATATTTTCACTTGTCTTCACTTCCACTGTGATTTTACCCAAGAAACCTACTTGCACAATGAGGCGCTGTCTTTTCTTGCATCATTTTTAGATACTGGGTCCTGATCAGACATCTACAAGACCAGCTGCCGACTGCACTACAAACTCTTTTGTTTGGAACATTTCGATTGAGATGATAAAGATCTTCACAACCAATATATATTTTTTTGAATATTGACGTTTTCAGCCACCCACTTCCAGCACCACTCTTGGGACTTATATCACGATAAGCTTTTTACATTTTATATTTTATTATATTTTATTACATTGGTCACATTTTATATATTGGTCACATTGCATATTTTGTATCACCTTAGTTGTTTCAGTTACAGGATAATCATCACTGATCCAACAACCTTATTCACGGTAATACACTTAAAGGTTTACAGATACACTTCACAAAATTGTAATTTAATTCAATATTGCATTTAGATTTTTTAGCACCTCTTACACACTTTTTCAAACACACACTTTTTTACACCCATAAGTACATTCTCATGGGTTTTATATACGTTTGCAAAAGCACCTTTTAATATCTCAGGAGGATTAACCAATCACACTGAGTGCACTACCTCCGGGCCTTTGGCGCCTGCTATTACCATTTTTGTATATATCTGGTATTATATCCCCCTAAAATAGCTAAAACTAAAAACAAACTAAAAACTACTTACAAAAATATTCAGCTTTGATATTAATGAGTTTTTTGGGTTCATTGAGAACATGGTTGTTGTTCAATAATAAAATTAATCCTCAAAAATACAACTTGCCTAATAATTCTGCACTCCCTGTAAACCAACATGAGTGAAAGGTGGGTCAGTACTTAACCTGTCAGCTGGCAAATCTGATATTTGTTGTTGCTGATGTTTACCTCTTAATTTACGGCACTGAACACAGCTATGCAGTGTAGCTGTGATCTGTCTTTTTGCTCCTATAATCCAAAGGCCTGCAGCTCTTATGGCACCCTCTGTGAAATGTCTACCTTGGTGCTTAACCCATTCATGGTAGTGCCGTATGAGCAAAGTGGTGATATGATTGCGAGCGGGTATAATGAGAGGATTCAGTTCTTGACCTCCCAACTTAGCCTTGTTTAATCGTCCTCCAACCCTTAACATGCCATCATCGTCAATGAATGGATTCAGGTTAGCTATAGGACTGTTTTTTGGAATGCCCCTCTTGTCACAGATACATTTACTTTTTGAGCCAAAGACATCCTGTTGTACACTGCGTATTATGAACAGTTCACTTTCAGCAATATCCCTTGCAGAAAGAAACCTTTGGCACACGTGCCAACCTTGACAGTGAACATCTGTGGGCTTTGTGTGAAAGCAGTGTGCAATGTGGACTAACCTTGCAATGGTACGTACAAGCCTTGTCCACTTGGAGAAACGTTCAAAGCGTTGACAGCCCAAGACGAGTCTTTGTTCAGTTCTGGTGACAAGGGTTTTTACTTCAGGACGAATCTCTGGATCGTTGTCAGGTTCTAAAAGACCGAAGACATCAGCTGTGGTTTCTTCTGGATGATCTAGCAGGAATTCAGGGCCTGTTAACCAAGAAGAATTTGCAAAGACACTTGCAGACACCGGCCTGGTGGCATGATCTGCAGGATTAATTTCAGATGGAACATAATGCCATTGATTGGGCTTAGATGATTTCCTGATTCTTTCCACACGGTTGCTGACATAGACATAGAAACGTTTAGTCTGGTTGTATATGTAGCCCAGAACAACTTTGCTATCTGTGTAGAACTTGACGTCGTCTATCTGAATGTCTAGCTCCCGCAGAATGAAATCTGCAATTTCTACAGCTAGCACGGTCCCACAAAGTTAAAGTCTGGGAATTGTGTGTTCAGGCTTAGGAGCTAACTTAGCTTTCCCAAACAGAAAACCTATATGGGTTTGATTAAAAGAGTCTCTTACCTTGAGGTAGGCAACAGCTGCTATGGCCTCAGTAGACGCATCTGAGAAAATGTGAAGCTCTTTTCTCTGACATGTAGCAAGGGAAGCTGAAGTGTAGCAACGTGGTATACAAATTCCATCTAAGGCATGTAGAGAATGCTTCCAGGACTCCCACCTTGAAAGCTTGTCTATTGGTAGTGGAGCATCCCAATCTGTAATAGTCTCAGAGAGCTGTCTCAATAGGGCTTTTCCTTGTATGGTAATGGGGGCCACAAATCCCAGTGGATCGTATAGACTGTTCACCACCGACAGAACACCACGTTTGGTAAATGGCTTATCTGCAGAGCTGACTTGAAAGCCAAAGGTGTCCTTTAACAAGTCCCACCGTATGCCCAGACTTCTCTGTACAGGTGGAATGTCCATTCCCAGGTTTAAGTCTTTAAACCCTGTGGCATGGTCGCCAGGTTGAAAGGCCTTCATAACAGCAACACTATTTGAAGCAATCTTGTGTAGTCTGAGGTTAGCTTCAGAAAGCATACCTTGTGTCCTTTGAAGCAGATCTATGGCTTCTCCATCTACAGGTAAAGATTTAAGTCCATCGTCGACATAGAAGTCTCTCTCAACGAAGTGTCGAGCATCCACACCATACTCCTTTTCTCCGTCAAGAGCAGTTCTTCGTAAACCGTATGTTGCAACCGCAGGTGAAGGGCTATTTCCGAAAACATGTACCTTCATGCGGTACTCAATCATTTCATTGTCCATGTTGTTGTCACGGTACCACAGAAACCTTAGGAAGTTCCTATGGTCTTCTTGTACAACGAAGCAATGAAACATTTGTTCAGTATCAGCAGTTATGGCAACTGGCTCTCTTCTGAACCTCATAAGTACACCTACAAGGTTGTTGGTTAGGTTAGGACCAGTGAGAAGAACATCATTCAGGGATATGCCTTGATGCTTGGCACTGGAGTCGAACACTACCCTGATTTGTTTTGGCTTACGTGGATGATACACTCCGAAGAAAGGCAGGTACCAGGACTCTTGGAGTTTTTGTAGTGCTGGAGCTGGTTCGGCATGATCATTGTCAAAGATTCTTTTCATAAAGGTAATGAAATGGTCCTTCATTTCGGGCCTGTTCTTTAGTGTTCATTGAAGTGAGTTGAATCTGGATAGCGCCTGTTCACGATTGTTTGGGAGTTTGACCCTTGCAGCACGAAAAGGCAATGGTGCAACCCAGTTGTTAGATGCGTCCTTGAAGAATTCTTTGTCCATTATTTTGATGAATTCTCTGTCTTCAACTGACAAGGCTATTTTGTTGTCATCACTTGTAGTACAAAACACTGTGGTACCCAGATTGTCGTCACAAAGTATAGGAGTAACATTGGGTATTTGGATGATGTCAGGAGGCTTATCCCTTACCTCATAATGATGAGAGCACTGTTTGAAGTGGGATGCACGTCCATTTCCTAATATGTAAGTTTTGAAGGAGTGGATCTCAGATGACGTACGCATACTATTCAAGCAAACATCGCCCACTATCACCCAGCCTAGATCAAGTCTTTGTGCATAAGGGGCATCATCTGGTCCATCGCACTGCTCGCGTACTTTATGTAATCTGAGAATGTCTCTTCCTAGCAGGACCAAGATTTCTGCATTCATGTCCATTGCCGGAATCTCATCAACAAGGTGCCTTAAGTGAGGATGGTGATAAGCAGCCTCTGGAGTAGGAATCTCTTCCCTTTCACCTGGTATCTGGTCACACTCGACTAATGTTGGTAGGGGTATGCCTTCATTTCCTTTGATATGAGAGACCATGAATCCATTGGCCCTTCTGCCAAAGGCCTCTACACGACCAGAACAGGTTCTGAGAGTATACGGTGTTGCATTACCCTCTATGCCGAAGATCTCAAAGAATTTAGGCTTAACCAGGGATCTGTTGCTCTGTTCATCTATTATAGCATACATTCTAGCAACTTTCTCAGGTTGATCCTGTGGGTAAATCTTGACTAGACATTCCTTGGCACAGCATTTGTAGTCTAAGCCTTCTCCACAGACTTCTGTGCATGCAGAGGAAACACTCGCTGTGACTGGAGCACGACTTTGTTGCTCCCCGCCATGAATTGAGACAGGGGTGGAGTCAGTTAGCTGCTGTGGCTTGTCTGGAAGTGGAGTAGGATGCATAGCTGTAACGTGTCTGTCGCTACTGCATTCTGTGCACTTTATAACTTCTTTACAGTCTTTAGCAAAGTGACCATAAGAAGCACAACACCTATAGCATACTCCAAGTTTCTGGAGAATCTCCCTGCGCTCTTGTAAAGTCTTTGCCCTAAGCCCACAACATTTCTTAAGAGGGTGAGGCTTCTCGTCTGAGTCACTCTGGTTTGCAGGAGAGGATACAGGTGATGAGATGTCTGTCCTTTTAACAGATATTGCTCTATTAAAGTCTCTACGTTTAGCTGCCGTGTTATCATACCTTGATGATGTTGGTAAGGATGATGAAGCAGGCAAGTTGGGTTCGCAGAAGCTGAAGCTGGGATCGTTTCTCATCCAGGCTTGATCGCTGATGTACCTGCAAAAGTATGAAAATGGAGGAAAGGATACGTTATAGTCTCTTTTGTATCTTGAGCCCTGTTGTGCCCATTTCTCTTGCAGGTTATATGGCAGTTTAGACACCACAGGATTGACACCATGAGCAGTGTCCAGAAAGCTTAGTCCAGGTAGACGTGGGTCTGTCTTTGCCAACTCTAGCTCCATGAGGAGGTCACTTAATTCTTGGAGCTTGCGATAGTCTTTGTTTCCTATTTTTGGGAAGTTTTGCAGTCTCTTGAACAGAGCGCTTTCTATGGCTTCAGAGCTACCATAGGCTTGCTCAAGTCTTGCCCATGCAGCAACAAGGCCTGCATCTGGGTGGTCAACATGTACTGTTCTCAGTCTTTTAACACGATCTGCAGATTCCGGCCCCAGCCACTTTATGAGCAAATCAAGTTCCTCTTTGGTTGTAAGCTCGAGATCAGCGGTAGCAGCCTTGAAGGTTGATCTCCAGGCCCTGTAGCTCTCTGGACAGTCGTCAAACCTTGAGAGGCTTGTGTTAATGAGCTCACGGCGTATCGTGTATCTGGCAAAGTCAGTCAAGTCTGATCTCTCACTCTTTGGTGCCAAAGTAACTTGAGGAACCCCTTGGGTGTGAAAGTTCTTTGGTGAAGAAGGGTGAAGTTTACCAGGATAAAATGATGTTGCAAGAGCATTCAACTGTGGTGTAGTCTCTAAGGATTCTGCTGGCTGTGGCTTGAGCTGTGGCTTGTCACTGGAAGTCACCTTATTGTCAGCGGGAGGTGATGCGGTTTGCTGCTTAGATGCACTTGTGTTGTGGATTTGAAGAGGCTCAGGCATTTGGTGCTGAGAGGTCTCTGTGTTGAGATTGAGAACGATGGTGTTAGTAGTAGGCACAGGAGATGACTCTGTATCGTTGCAAATATTATGCTTTAGCACGTATTTACTAGTGCGTTCAACTGGGTCTTCCAGATCTGCTGGGATATGGCAATCTGAATTAGTACTTTCTCCCATTGCTTGTTCAAGGACTTTCAGCCTTGCTAGGGCTGCTGCTTCTTTCTTTTCCATTTGCAAAACCTTTATTTGGGAATCCACCTTTGCTTGCTGGGCAGCTATTTGTGCTTTGCTTTGTGCTTCCTGGGCAGCTATTTGTGCTTTGCTTTGTGCTTCCTGGGCAGCTATTTGTGCTTTGCTTTGGGCTTCCATTTCTGCTTCCCTTCTGATAAAGGAGCCTTGCACTTTTTTTGATTCTGCATCAGCACGGGCCTCTATTAGCTTGTCATGTTAGCTTAATGTTGAACTTCTGGAGCGAGGGGATCTAGAAGAACGTGCAGTGAGCTTAGTTGATGTGGATCTATGAGATCTGGTCTCCTGCAGTTGAGCAATGCGGAACTCTGCCTTTTCTTTAGCCATTTGCACTAAGAGATCTCTATATTGGTCCAGTGCATCAGTCCTAGTCAGTTCTGCTGAAGAGTCCTCTATATTAAAGTCCTGTAAGAAGGCTGTGTATTTTGCAGACAGCCGCTGGTAGCGTTCATATGCAGCAGATAGGTGATCTATAGAGTCTCTCAATTTGGCTGGTTGATCATTAAAGTGTGACAAAACTGACATGCATTGTGAAATTCTGTCCCATAGGTCTGACATTTTGCTGGAGTACTCATCTCTAGTGAATTCATAGTTTTCTCTGAGTTTATGTGTCCGTTTTATTGTACGTTTGGGTCTTACACTCTGTTCAGCAATATCTGCAGGATCTGCTCCCTGTACGTCTGTGGGTTCAGAGGCATGATGTATCTGCGTAGGTTCGGCTATAAAAGAGTGCTCAGAGCCTTGTCTAGACATTTTTTCAAGTTTTGCAAAAAATGGTACTGTCTCTTTAAGAAGACAAACAGCAGCTTAGACAGATGGGGTAACAGTTCAATGCAGAGAAACAGTTTTCAACATTCAGATGAAGTGCAGTAAACTTGTGCGACATGTGCTTTCACAAGATGGCGGATGACCCTGAGCTTGATTGCAGATTAAACACACACATATACATAGCAGGCTGTAGGAATTCTATACATCTTTTCACTATTCTGACTCAGATAGTTGTAATAATGATCTATCCCTTGCTGAGACCTCTATGCCTGGCCTGTATAAGAAGATACAATCACTGCAGACAATCCTTGTCAGATAGCTGAACTCACCAATACCTTGTTCATCCACAAAGTTGCTTTATTCTGAATATCAGGTTACAGCAGATAATGAATACAGCAGATGAATGAATGGTTAAAGTATTTTGCGGTCAAAAGATGATACTGATCGTAGCTTGCAATGTATTAACATGAGTGCTTGTTACATGAGGCTGTTAGCTGCAGCCATGACACAGGAAAACATCATAAAACTACAAGGGCGGAGTAATAGACAAAAAGGAAATGCATAGTAAGGTCAGAGGTAAGATACTGGAAAACAGGAGCATTACCAAAAAGTGTCAGTAGATGGCAGTACAGAACAAACACAGGGAAGCCTAGAAAACAATGGCATAAAAATATATGATTTCTTAACTATAACAACATGAACATAACAGAGGCTATGTCATATTCTATGCCTCATTGAGGCAGCACAATAATCAAAATCAATATTCCTTAGTACATTATTATTATTATAAAACAATGTAGAAAAAAGCGCTTTGGGTAAACTGTAATTAAAACATCAAAATTAATATTCCTCTGTATAGTGTTATGCAAAAGAGAATAATCACTTCTGGCATTTTAAGCCATGTTGTATGTTACATGATAAATGTTAAAAAGTTTACCTGAGATGTTGATGTGCTGGGATTGTCAGCCATTTCTTCACATTTAGGGCTAGATTACGAGTGGAGCGGTAGTTTGTGCCCTTGCTTGTGTGTTAACTCGTGCGCAAAAGCCGAATACCACAACCGTGTTAACGTATTTCCCATAGACTACAATGGAGCGGGAAAAGTGGGTAAAAAAACAAGAGAAAAAACACCCCTCAAGTTGCGCAAACCCGACATGAAATAGGAATATTTCCCATTCCAATGTACTTCACATATAAACAATATGTTCTATGTATTCTTAAAGGGCCACTAAACCCAAAATCTTTATTTCATGATTCAGATAGAGAATAGAAATTTAAACAACATTACAATTTACTTCCATTATTTATTTTGCTTCATTTTTTAAATATCCTTAGTTGAAGAAAAAGCAATGCACATGGTGAGCCAATCACACGATGCTTCTATGTGCAGCAACCAATCAGCAGCTAGTGAGCATATCTAGATATGCTTTTCATCAAAGAATATGAAGAGAATAAAACAAATTAGATAATATAAGTAAATTAGAAAGATGTTTAAAATTGCATTCTCTTTCTAAATCATAAAATAAAAAATGTG
This sequence comes from Bombina bombina, assembly GCF_027579735.1. Taxonomy (NCBI): domain Eukaryota; kingdom Metazoa; phylum Chordata; class Amphibia; order Anura; family Bombinatoridae; genus Bombina; species Bombina bombina. The sequence continues at coordinate 527,604,865 of NC_069502.1, read as the reverse complement.
GGTGGCATGTCCCATTAAATACATATTTCTATATATATCTAATGTGTTTTTTTCTCGTAAATATTTACATTAAAACCATTATTAAATATGAATATTGCATAAATATGCAAATAGATCCAATACACTTAAATGTATGTATGTGTGTACATATGTCTGTAAGACACATTAACATATGGAAATACATATGTACACACAAACATATATACATATTTAGACATGTACTGTATATGTATGTATCTATGTTAAAGCTCTTTACAGCCTTTTTTAACACCTGAGACCTCATATCTTTGAGCCCTTATAACTTTTTATTGCAATTTTTTAAAAACATTTTTATTAGATGGTGTTATTATAAGTGTAAATAAATTTTAAAAATAATTTTGATGTGTTTTGTACAACTTTTTAGTTGAGCATATTAGTTAACCATAGCTCTCAAATCACACTATTCTGACATGCGTTAAATTAAATTGCACTCAAGTAAACACATCTATTTTCAACCTGTAATACTTCCGAGGCGTGCAAAGAGCCATGATAAACCCCTTTTGGCTTGCAACAGGGATAATAGCTGCTCTTTTGCTTTCAATTAAAGTCTAGTTTATGAGTGGCGCACTAACTGTTGCATGCAAGCGAAAAGGGGTTTATTGCGGTTCTTTACCCGACCTCGTTCTTAAGTGCGCTAACCTGACATAAAATATGAATATTTCACATTCCAGTGTTCTTCACATACAAGAATGTTTTCTTTTTATTCTTAAATACATATTTCTATTTATATATATATGATATTTTTTTGTAAATTATATATCTATACCTCTATATATATTTATTTATATATATATGTATGTATAGTTATATATATATAGGAATATCTGTTTAAAAATACAAAGAACATATTCCCCTATGTGAAGAACATTGGAAGGTAAAATATTTACAGTAAATACATAGTGCTAAAGTCTCTTATGCACTTATACAGTCATGGCCAAAAATATTGGCACCCCTGCATTTCTGTCAGATAATGCATAACTTCTTCCAGAAAATTATTGCAATTACTAATGTTTAGGCATTCTCATGTTTATTTCTTTTGTTTTTATTGGTATGACACAAAAAAGTGGAAAAAAAATCCAAATGTGACACATTCCACGCAAAACTCCAAAAATGGACTGGACAAAATTATTGGCATTCCATTCCAAGTCTGCGATCCTCCTGTAATTTGTAATTAAACTCACCTGTATCAATTAACAGGTGCGGACAATATATAAATCACATCAGCAACCAGTAAAAATGGTGAAAAATTGACTCAACATTTCTGTTGTGTGTCTCTGTGTACCACACTGAGCACGGAGAAGAGAAAGAGCAGCAAATAATTGTCTGAGGATTTGAGAACAAAAATTGTGGAAAAGTGTGGACAATCTCAAGGTTACAAGTCCATCTCCAGAGATCTTAATGTTCCTGTGTCCAATGTGCACAACATTGTCAAGAAGTTTACAGCCCATGGCACTGTAGCTAATCTCCCTGGACGTGGACGAAAAAGAAAAATTGCACGAAGGATTGTTCAAATGGTGGATAAAGAACCTCAATCAACTTCTAGACAAATTCAAGCTAACCTTCAGGCACAGGGTACAAATGTGTCAGCTCACACTATACGTCACCATTTGAATGAAATGGGATACTATGGTAGGAGACCCAGGAGGACCCCACTGCTGACACAGAAACATAAAAAAGACAGATTGGAGTTTGCCAAAACTTACCTGAGGAAGCCAAAATTTTGGGAGATGTGCGGTGGACAGACAAAACAAAATTACAGCTTTTTGATAAAGACCATTATTCTACTGTTTTCAGAAAAAGAAATTAGGCTTTTAAAGAAAAGAATACAGTCCCTACAGTCAAACATGGAGGAGGTTCACTGATGTTTTGGGGTTGCTTTGCTGCTTCAGACACTGGATGTCTTGACTGTGTGCATGGCCTTATGAAATCTGAAGACTACTTAGTGTCAGAAATTTGGGTCTCCATCAGAGGTCATGGGTCTTACAGCAGGACAATGACACAAAGCACATGTCAAAAAGCACCCAGAAATGGTTTAGGACAAAGCGCTGGAGAGTACTGAACTGGCCAGCAATGAGTCCAGATCTCAATCCCATAGAACACCTGTGGAGAGATCTCAAAACAGCAGCTGGGAAAAGAACCCTCCCAATCTGAGAGACCTGGAGCAGTTGGCAAAAAAAGAGTGTTACAAAATTCCAGTAGAGAGGTGTAAAAAAACTCCTTGATGGTTACAAGAAGTGATTGATTTCAGTTTTTTTTCCCAAGGGGTGTGCTACCAAATATTACATTGAGGGTGCCAATAATTTTGTCCAGTCCATTTATGGAGTTTTGCGGGGAATGTGTGAGATTAGACTTTAGTTCTCCACTTTTTTGTGTTATACCAATACAAACAAAAGAAATAAACATGAAAATGCCTAAACATTTGTAATTGCAACAATTTTCTGGGCGAAGTGATGCATTATCTGACAGATAATGCAGGGGTGCCAATATTTTTGGCAATGACTGTATATATGCATGTGTACATATGTATTTATGTGTTTATATATGTCTGTAAATATTTAGACATCTATATGTATGTATCTCTATGTTAAAGATCTTTTCCACACCTGAGACCTCATATCTTTTTTATTAGATAGTGTAATTATGAGTGTAGCTGTACTTTTAAATATAATTTTGATGTGTTTTGTGCAACTTTTTAGTCGAGAGTAACAGCTATTCAGAGCTTTGAAGTCACACTATCCCGACGCACAGGGGCGTATTTTGGCCTAGGCCAACAAGGCCTGTGCCTAGGGCTACAAATTTTGGGGGGGCGGCACTCTTACACTCTCTCTAGTCTGCAGCTGAATGGGGGTTACATTACGCTCTAGCTCCTTTAGCAAAAAGGCAATAACGCAGGATGCCACTAACTTGTGCCTTAAGATTTATCCCTGGTTTGAAGCCCCCCAGAAACTACCGCCCGCCAGTCACACATAATATTTTTAGCCTGGTGCAACTTTACTGCCTCTGCATGTGAGTGCGGACAGCGGCGCTGGATGACTGTCATGTCTCTGAGACTGAGTACGATGAGGAGGTCTCCGAGGTGGTTAAATCTGACACAGTGAGTCAGTCAAAATGGGATTACTGTGCCATGACCTCAATCTACTCTCCCAGTCAAGGAGGGTGCCGGTAGTAAGTGAAGTCAGTTGCAAGAGCAACGTGACCCGGCCGGATGGCTTCAAACCCTGCAGTGCACAAAGTTCAACTACTAGTACTGCTTATAAGACAGCGAATGCGGCGGCTGGATGGATCATCCGATTGTTAGTTTTTAGCTGCACAGTCAGTGCACAGTGACCACAGGACCGGGATTTAAATCTAAGATGAGTGATCTGATCCATAATAAGTGATTTACACTTACTGACTCACAGCAGGGTACAGTGACCTCAACAGTAAGTGCAAGCAGGATGGAGGCTGATGCTCACTCATCTTTGATTTAAATCCCGGTCCTGTGGTCACTGTGCACTAACTGTACAGCTAAAAACTAACAATCGGATGATCCATCCAGCCGCCGCATTCGCTGTCTTATAAGCAGTACTAGTAGTTGAACTTTGTGCACTGCAGGGTTTGAAGCCATCCGGCCGGGTCACGTTGCTCTTGCGACTGACTGACTGACTTCACTTACTGACTTCAATTGCGCTCAAGCGATCGCCTTTCCTTTCAAACTGTAATATGCGCACTACTTCTGTCGCATGCAAAGAGCTGCGATAAAACCCTTTTTGCTTGCATTTACAGTTAGAGTGCTACTTATAATCTAGCTCTTAACCCCTTAAGAACTTGTCATTTCATACTAAAACTTCCCCAAAAAACTTTTTCACAAACTTTAGGTTTCTCACTAAAAATTACTTACAAACCATTTGTGCAATCATGGCACAAATGATTGTAAAAGAGCTTCTCTGGGATCCCCTTTGTTCAGAAATAGCAGACATATATGGCTTTGCCATTGCTTTTTGGTAATTAGAAGGTCGCTAATTGCAGCTGCAGTGCACACCACACTTTTATTATTACCAACAGTGAAGGGGTAAATCAGGTAGCTTGTAAGGTTAATTTTAGCTATAGTGTAGAGATTATCCTCCCACCTGATACTTTCCACTCCCTGATCCCTCCAAAACAGCTCTCTTCCCTCCCTCACCCCCCCCCCACACACACACACACTGGTCAACCCCATCTTAGGTACTGGCAGACAATCCTCCAGTATGCAGTTTTAGTCTTTTTTTTATTATTTTTTAATTATTATTTTTTTCTTCAGTGTGTGATTACCCCCTTACCTTCCCACCTCCCTGATCCCTTCCAAAAAGCTCTCTACCGCCCTCCCTGTAACTAGTTTCCATTATCTTAGGTACTGGCAGCTTTCTGCCACTACCCAGTTTTTTTTTATCCATGTATCACTTTATTTGCCTTTTTAAAAATCCAAACAAAGTTTTCTGTAGTGTAACTGCCCCCTCATTTACTCCACCTCCCCCCTCCAAGCAATCTTTTTCCTTACCCTTTATTCTCCATCCCTTCTCTACCCTCCTTCTCCCTCCCTCCTCCTCCCTTGCTCTCCCTCCCTCCCGCACTCAGTCTTGATTTGTTTCAGTAGTGTAGCGGTCCCACCCATTCCCCTCCCTCCCCCCTCCAGCTATTGGCTGCCAACCCGCCTCCCACCTAACCCTCCCACACCACCAACAATTGGCACCGCCGCCACCCGATACAGAGAGGGACACAGAGTGAATCTCTCTGCATCGGTTACTCTTCAAGTCTAGTCTACACTGCTCCACTCGTGGGGCATGCAGAAATACAGCGATCTCGCCACTGTTAGCCAAATCGCGGCAGAGAGAGGCCCAGGACAGCAGTATCGTACAGATTATGGCGCTGGTCCTTAAGGGCTTAAGGTGAATACTCTGACATCACATGTTCTTTAGCAAAATGGAAACTAGTTTTATTTTTTAACAGTGTTTTGACACATACTGGAAGTGTAATTCCTAAAAAAAGAATGGTACTTCCAAAAGAAAAAATCGTATTGTATGTCCAAAAAACAAAGTTGTACTTCCAAAATATTTTATTTGTAATTAAAGATTTGTATTGAAAAAAAAATTGTATATATAAAAAAAAATTGTATTTGGAAATTTAGATTTATATTCGTATTTCACAATTTATGTACAAGGATAAAGAATCACACACGATTGCCTTTTTGACAAAAATCTTTTTCCATATCTTACTTTCATTCTTGGTAACTGCTTACTGACCTTACTAGAGTATATTTGCGTGAAGACATTTATCTCACCATTTATCTTTGGATAGCCGGACACTCAATGTGTATTTGTATTTTATACTGTATAGATCAGATGCCACAAGGGCATTCAGTGTACTGGTAGTGCCTAAATGTTAACTGCAGTTGTTGTTATTAACGTGCATTGGGACGTGCACTCATAGGAGGCAGGGGAGGCAGTGCCTACCCTGCCATATGTGGCCAAAGCTTAATTACATTTTAATTAAAACAAAAAAGTCCAACATTTTTTTTTCTCAACATTTTCCCCCCATGTAATGCTATGGAGAGGCAGGTACAGGAACGCTTCTCTCCATTGCAGTACATGGGTCAAAGGAAAAGCTGTGCTGTAGCGCCACCTGTGTTCTGTCAATATATTAGCAGCAAAAATTGGGACCAATAGGAGGCACCCCTCTTGATGCCTCCTAGCAAGTGAAGGATATATAGAATAATCAGAAGGAGGATGCAGTGAGCAGGGTCATGTGACACAACTGGAAGCTGAGGTAACCTAAGAACAGATAACACCAAGCAGAAGAGTAAAGTAGTATTCTACATCTCTTGTGATTCACAAATTGTGTTCAGAAACAGCTCATTAACAGGGGGACAGTAAGTGAGCATAACCCAATACTGACGGGAAGTCAAAGGGTCAATTCAAACTTAAATCCATAATTTAAAACCCAGAGTTTGAAGTTAAGTGTGCAGTGTCCACATTATTTAAACTAAAGTTTTTGACATTGAATATTGCTAAGCCTCCCTTTAACATGGTTATTTGATTTAAGTAGGTACAAACTCCATATATGTTATGTCTGTTCAGTCAGAGGATGCAGTATCTATTTTTATTTTTATCTGTGTCTCCATTTATTTAAAGTCTGCTGTTAACTTGTAATTCACAAATCAATTGAAAGCTGTTGCATTGTGTTTTTAATATGTGCTGCTTTTATACAAGTTTATATTAATAAAAGGAGATAATGAGTCATTTAAAAAATATATGTAATTATTGCAGTTGTTAAATGTTTTTAGAAATAATGCCACTGTAAAGTAACTGGTTAAACACATAGTCAAAGGGAGACATTTAAAATTAAACTTTCGTGATTGAGGTAGAGCATGCTATTTTAATAGACTTTTCCAGTTATTTATATTTTGAAAATTAGCATTAACTGTTACTGGCCCCATGTCAGCAAATCAAATTAGTTTTTGAAAGGAACATGAAAGTCATAATTAAATTTCCATCCTTCAGATAGAAATTGCACAAAAAAAAAAAAAAACTTTCTATTTTACTTTTATTATTATGTACTTCATTCTTTTGGTATCCTTTGGTGTCCTTTGTTGAAGAGCATACCTAAGTGGGATGTGCACGTGCGTTTCTTCAGCACCATATTGCAGCAGCTGTGTTGGCAGCATTGATCACTTGTCCTATGTGTAAAATTTGTATGGTAAATTATTTCTATTTTTACAATACAGTAGTGAATAGTGAAGAGATTGTGTATCATTCTAATTGCTTAGTAACTGGCACTGTGCCACATAATTGAGTGGGTGTGTATGTGAGCAGAGTGTGTGTGGGTGTCAGTGAGCAGAGTATGTGTGCTTTATTCTCCAGGTAATCAATACATTTCCGATGAGCTGGTGCTTTAGTGCAGTGTTTCTCAACCATGGTCCTCAAGTACCCCCAACAGGCCAGGTTTTTATTATAGCTGAATCAGTGCACAGGTGAAGTAATCAGCTAATTAGTAACTCAGTGGTTACTAACTTGCTCTCACCCATCACCTGATTATGTCACCTGTGCACTGGTTCAGCTATCATTTAAAGCTGCCCTGTTGGGGGTACTTGTGGCCCTCTTTATATGTGTTTCTCTGACGTATGATATCTAGTGTCTCACCAGCCTCTGACCTCACTGCACGTCACTGTCGTGCAAGCTACTCTAAGTTATGTAATTTGACTTGATAACCTATTGTAAGTTAGAAAGTGGCACAGTATTTATAGGAGAATAAAACTTGAGGCACATAAAGCTGTTACCATTTTTCCTTGTGCAGTTGTACTGTTCAGTATATAGCTAGAATTTTTCCACTAGGCAGTTTGGAAGTGGCTGTTTGCATCAGTTTAGATGTCATATTGGCTAATTAATTTTGTATTTCTGTGAAAATGTTGTAACAACCTTTTGTCACATTTTATCTTCTTATAATGTGAATATATGCCATTTACTTCCTGATGCCTGGCAGTAATAGTAAAAGTATGTGCAGGTCCATAAGTGGCCTATGGAAGGAGAAAAAGATGTGTTAATTCATTTTTATAGTATCACAAATGTGAGGTTTATGTGAAGAGCTCCATGAGTAGTCTTCTTTTTTTCAGATTAGCTTCTATTGTTATTACTAAACCTAATATTATGGGGTCCAAAAGTGACCTCCTGAGTTTTTGAGAAGGTTTACAATTTATCATTTTATTTTTTTTTACGTTGTTTCACTATTGACAGCAGCTAGAGTTTTTTAATTTTCAAATTGTTTAATGTGGAACATGTTCAGTTTAAAAACATATTGAAATGTAATTGTGCTCTGCTGTAATGCGGTTTGTATGCCAATAGCTAAACCTCAATAAAAAACGATTTAAAATCAAAACAAAAACCATCAGACATGCCCAAGGAACAATCCTGTCCACACCACTCGCCAAGGCTGTGAGACTAATTTTAAAATAAGATATTAAATAAAGAATGCTTTGCATTTTGTATTTTTCAGTACGATTTTAATATAGTGTAATGTAATTTTCTATTTGGATGTCCATTAATAGTACAAATTTAATAATATCATTTTTAATGTCCTTTGATTTTTACATTTTACTTTCAATACACATTCTTAAAGGGATAGTCAAACCAATTTTTTATCTTTAATGATTCAGATAGAACATGCAATTTTAAGCAACTTTCTAATTTACTCCTATTATCAGTTTTTCTTTGTTCTCTTGCTATCTTTATTTAAAAAGCAGAAATGCAAAGCTTTGGAGCCGGACCATTTTTGGTTGAGAACCTGGGTTATTGGTGGCTTAAATGTAGCCACCAATAAGCAAGCTATTTTCAGAGTGCTGAAACTAAAATGCGCTGGTTCAGAAACTTTACATTCCTGCTTTTTAAATAAATATAGCAAGAGAACAAAGACAATTTTATAATAGGAGTAAATTAGAAAATTGCTTAAAAATGCCTGCTCTATCTGAATCATCAAAGTAAAAAATTTGTTTTTTGTGTCGCTTTAAAGTGCTTTTTATCAAGTACTGTGCTTTAATGTATGTTTGTCTCCTTTACATAGAGAAATGTAGGTTACTGACTGTAGTGCACAAAAGGAATGTATATAGATATCAAGGAAAATGTTTCCTATAGAGAATTGCATGGTGGACCTCATAGCACTGACGTCTTTTTAAAGCATTTTGACTAGCAAGCTTTAGAGCATCTGGCCCTAGCTATCAAATATTTTTGAACCTTATAAAGTCCTTAGTCTGCCTTATGTCATACAATGAGTTGCTAATTTAGGGATTTCTTTCAAGCACAGAAACATATCTTGCAGATTCTTTTTTCACTTGTGTGTTTTTGTAACTAAAGAAGGAAGAAACTTCTTCACTGCAGTTACAAGTTCTGTTTAAGATACCTGTTTTTCCTTGTAACCATGAATCCTGCTCATAGTTCCACTTAATTGAGATTTAAAGTGAATCTACTTTTCCTTTTTTGGATATTATGCATAACCTATACTCTATTTACAGGGTCTGCATTTTCCCAAACACTACATATAAGTAATCCTTCTCTACAATGTGAATAAACATATGCTGCTATGTAACAAAAATGTAATATAATGAAATATATATACAGGTATATAAATGTTATTTAAAAAGGTACTGGTGAGTGTTCTGAAGTGGCTAATTTTTAAACATTGTGGTCTATAAATCTATAGACATTGCAGCATACATGTATTATAGAGTGAGATATTGTTGCCATGGATACAAGTTATCTATAAAAATAAGTGTTTGGTATCTGGAATCCATCCTGTTTTTTAGTAGTATAAAAATGTTCTGCTTGTATCCTGGCTTCTGTCAGTCATTACTAGGTCTGAATAAATATGCCCCCACTTTGCAAGTGTAAAACAATACAAAATCTCATTATCAAACAGCCCTTATATGTGACAAAAAGTAAGATATATTTTACTAGCAAATCAAAGTTCCAACTTTTATGTGACACAAATAATAGAAAATACAACTGAGCAATACACTAATGACAAAAACAACTATTTGTTGCTATTTAGTGAAAAGTCAACCTATGTTTTATGTTTGTATTTCAAACAATAGCATATAAAAAGTTAAAAAAAAAGAGGCAGGCATCTTAGTGACTATATAAAAGCTGGCTCACAGTTTGTAAGCAACATCTAGCTTAAAGGGACATTTCACTTAAAGCATAATATATCAGTGTTCATTACATCACAGAAGAAATGTTTTTTAAAGAATCAATCTTGTTATTTTTTTAGCACAATTTGCAAGGCTTTGAAATCAAGAGCAGTTCAAAGATACAACAAAACCTGGTTTAATCAATGCTCCTGGTCTCCTTTGCTTTTACCAATTAGGGACTGGTGTATATTATGTAAATTAGCCTTTAGTTGGAGCAAACCAATCACAGTGAAGAATTTTGCAGGCTCAGGCAAATGTTTCTTAGACCTTCAAGGTCTAATAAATTAGCATATGAACCTCCTAGGTTTAGCTTTCAACTAAGAATACCAAGAGAACAAAGCAAAATTGGTGATAAAAGTAAATTGGAAAGTTGTTTAAAATTACATGCCCTATTTCAATCATGAAAGTTTTTTTTGGACTTGACTGTCCCTCTAAAAGTAAACAGCTTTTACTTTTTACTTTTGTATGCAAACATATTTCTAATCTGTTTATAAGCTGCTCTTTCATATACATAATAGAAACATGAGTATTGTGTCCCTTTTATAGAACATTTTACTGGTGCATTACATGTCCAGATTCACATCCCTGATCTAAAGCTCACCACTCAGGTGAAATGATCTAAGAGGTCTCATCAATACTCTGAGGTCTCTAAAGATTTTTTAGAAAGGCAAATGTTATCTCGCTTGCAGGGCTGTTGGTGTGAAGGAGAGACACCTGTATTACAACATAATGCTCAAATAAGCCCCCAAAGATTTGATGTAATTTTTCTCCATGCCGCCAAGTTGATCTTCAGGCCCCCTGTGAGAAATGACATGGGCTATTTTTTCTTTAAAAAAAAATCATAATCATAAAGTCAGACAACTTCCGAAAGTTTAATTCTGTTAAAACTGGAAAGTTCATAGGGGTCAATGACCACAGCAGATTATATTTGTCCCTGCTGTTGAATCCTCTAAATGTCTACCTCCTACAATGCCACATGCAATTACAGTATGAAGACAACCAGCACAGAATGAAAATTGCTCATTTATGATCAAGATTCGAATTTGCCTTAACAAGAGGGGCTTGTTGAACACAGTTACAGGCAATGTGAAGTCATCTTCTGTAGCAATGTTAACTGGTCAATGTGATAGTTTTGTACCACCTTATGGAACTGACTTTGCCAACAATGTCTCCTTTGTATATGTGCTTAATAATTTATGATTGCAGTAGAGTAAGATAAGTGGAGGAGGTAAGCTTCTTACTTTTGAGGATCTTGAGTTGTTGCAGTATGAGAAAGAGATTGAGACTGACTTACCTAGTGTGCTTATTACATATAGAACCCTGCATTTAAACTTGTTGTAAGACTTCATTATAGTTGACTTACTTTGGATTAGAATATTGCTAAGTGTAGTTAAATAGGTTACATTCCCATTAAACATGTGACCCTATTTATAAAATATGTTGTTAACAGAGTTACTTCACAGTCTAAATACCATTGTAGCTCATGCTGTCTATGATTTTTTTCTTTGTTGTCGAGACAGTAATTTACTGATTTGGGGCTTCTGTTGGGTTAATCTAAATTCATGTATAATTGTTTAACTATTAGGTTACATTAAAGGCCTTGAAGTCATGTATTTCATACTAGAGCATAAAACATCTATTCGTGTGTGCAGGATTTGTGTAGTTAATATCTGATCAAGTTTATCATGAAAGAATTCTGAGACAGCTTCCATTTTATGGATACTAGTTCTATTCGCCTTTTTATCTTTCAGATAATAGTTAATAAGCTCAGAAATCTTTCTTGTGATCATCCTATGCTCCAGTCCAGTTTAGTACTCTCTGCAGCTACTATTTAATGCAGAAGCTGGAGACTTTCTTACATACATTGCACTTAAATTTATCCATAGCTTGATCTATGCCTCCTCAATAAAGAGTCCTACTCTAGATATGTAACTTTTTTTAGACCTTTAGAGACAATATTTCTACCTTACCTAAGGTTATTTGCAATTGAGAGTGAAGAGGCAGTATTTGAAATGTCCAAGTAAAGTATTGGAGTCTTGTTTACCTCATAATTTTCTAATGAATTATTTATGCAAACCAAAATCTTTCAGCAGTTTGTGTTATGTGCTAGTTTTACATTCACTTTTCTTGCTACTTGTATCCTGCAAGGATTTAAAGGGACATTAAATTAAAAGTTAAAGGGACAGTAAGCACCTTGAGATTATTATATAAAATATCTAGTTATGTGTAATAGCTATTTTTTGTACCCTCTCTTCGTATAATTTAGCTCTGCAATGTACTACTGGGAGCTAGCTGGTGATTCATACATACATATGCCTCTTGTCATTGGCTCACCAGATATGTTCACTTGGGTCCCAGTAGTGCATTGCTGCTCAGGACGTAAACTATCTGTTTAACCTCTTTGCAGGAGTAACATGATATAACTTGTTCAAGTTTGGCAGATATAACTTGTTCAAGAGTGTCCGATATTATTTATTTATAAAAAAATATTTTATCAGGAAGGATACATTTAGATTTCTCTCATTTTCAAGTATGTCCTGGGATCACAAAACATTGCAATTGATACAATAGGGTACAATAAAATACAAAAACAATAATAATAAACAATATATGCAAAAATTAACATAGAACAGGTAGGAAATATATAATCAACCATGACAGGTGCATTCTGTTTTGAGATATGTAGAGAGGGATCTCTTAAACGATATTAGGCTTGGGGAAGGTTTGAAAGTGTGCAGGAGGTCGTTCCATAATTGTGGTGCTCTGTAGGAATAGGAGGATTGAGCTGCTTTCTTTTTGTATTGAGGCAAGCTAAATAATGTGCTGGTACTGGATCGGAGGTTATAGGAGATGGGAATAGCCGGGGAGAGCATTCTGCTCAGGTAGGGTGGGAGCTTCTCAGAAAGGCTCTTAAACACAAGGCAGGAAAGATGGAGGGTGCGTCTGGATTCCAGCGTCAGCCAGTTTAGTTCTTTTAGCATGTCACCATGGTGGGTCCTGTAGTTACATTGTAGCACAAAGCGGCAGAACGAGTTATACAATGTATTAAGTTTATTAAGGTGAGTTTGCGGTGCAGGTGCGTATACTACGTCCCCATAATCCATGCTAGGCATCAGCATTTGTTGTACAATCTTTTCTTTTACTGTAGGGCTGAGGCAAGATTTGTTTCTGTACAGGGCACCTAGTTTTGGATAAAGTTTAGATGCAAGTTTTTCTATGTGGAGGCCAAAAGATAGATTAGGGTCTAACAACATACCCAAGTATTTGAAAGAGTGGACTGCGATCAGCGTGCAATTGGATTTTGTTTTGATGCGTAGATGGGAATTTTGTAGTTTGTGTAATTTAGTTCTCGTTCCAAAGATCTTTGTGACAGTTTTGTCAGTGTTTAGGAAGAGTTTGTTTTTTGAGATCTACTTTTCTACCTCTGTGAACTGGCCTTGGAGCACTGCTTCAAGCTGCTGCAGATCAGAATTGTTTGCATAGATTACCGTGTCATCTGCATACATGTGTACAGTTGAGGATTTGCAGACATTAGGCAGATCATTTATAAATAATGTGAATAGCAGGGGGACGAGAATGGAACCTTGGGGAACACCACACGTGACTGGGATAGGGAGGGAGTCACTGTTAGAAATGGAGACATACTGTGATCGATCCGATACATATGATCGAAACCAGGTTAACGGACGATCAGCAATACAAGAGTTTTTTAGTTTGAGCAGTAGTATGTCATGGTCTACTGTGTCAAAGGCCTTTGCAAAATCAAGGAAAATAGCTCCAGTTAGTTCTCCTTGTTCCATGCCAGTTTGGATGTCATTGCAAACTTTTAGGAGGGCAGTTGTAGTGGAGTGATTAAGGCGAAAACCTGATTGATCAGGGGTCAGATAGTTAGAAAGTTGGTAATGATATAGGGCGATAGTTAGAAACCAAGGTTAACTCCCCACTTTTATGAATAGGCACTACTCTTGCAGTTTTCCAGATTTTGGGTATGTATCCATCCATATATTAAATAATATAAGGCAATAAAAGGTATACCTTGTTTACAATCTTGAACTAAGCTTGCAGGAGATTTAAAGTATGCAGTAGTCAGAACAGGCGAGGTCGTAACCAGAAAGACAGGACTAGATGTCGGCACACTGGGTTAATCCAGAAGAAACTAAAAGGCCAGGCTTAAGTTCAGTGCAAAAATATCTATCAGAAACCAAAGATCACAGCAAATGGATCAGGGAAAATAATTGTTTAAAGCTCAGATCCAGAAGTCAGTAGCCAGTAAGTCAGTCCTTAGATAAGGGTATAGACAGGGAGAAGTCTTAAAGCATGTCAGGGCATAGGCAGTGGTAAGAACCAGGAAAGGAATAAAGGAACAAGAATGCCAGGACTTCCATAAGAATAACCAAGCACCAGATTTGCATTGTTAATGGTCTTTTAACACCTCCCCATAGGTCTTGGAGCCAAAACACATGCAGGGTCACTTCTGGTGTCAAGTTTACAAATAGTGCTATCCTTAGCACAGGTAACACAGCTAGTATTATGAGTAGAATAATTTAGTGAATCCTGGATGCTAAACTTAGCCACCTTCCAGGCTCCATCTTAAACCATGTGGAACATACAGGGCACACTGCGATATCAGCCTTGCAAATCAAAATCACTGGGATACTGCTTGGAGCATGATATAGTCTCCTCCTTAAGCTCTAACTGAGAGCGCAACCAGGACAAGGTCAAGAAGGATGTTGAAGGTGAAACTGGCATAGCAGACGAGAAGCATGCACATTGGCTACAGGTTCCCATGAATTCTCTTCTGTACCATAACCCTTTATTTAATCAAATATTGCAGACATCCACTATGAATCTGAGAATCTAAAATCTTCTCAAATTCATCAACACCTTCCAACAGAACTGGAGAAGGATGACGTTGAGAAAATGTATTCTTTATATATTTAAAAAATATGGAAAACTGGAAGAATCCTTCTATTATTAGGAAGCTCCAATTGAACCACCACAGGATTAAAAATTTTGCTGACCAAAAAATTACCCACAAAGCGTGGTCCCAGCCAGCTTCATAGAAGGACAAGAAAGATTCAAATTGAGATTAGACAGCCACACTAAGTCACCACAAGAATTAGAAGAAGCTGGAAAGTGAGACGTATTTGCAAAAAAAACCAAAAAACTGCTGTTGCTGAGACTGAATCAAAGTGTCATGGTGGATTGTGAAGTGGATCTGTGTGCAGAGTGTAACTAGAAAAAAATGTATACATAAGTATTGGACTGCGGCACAAGTGAAACTAGAAACTATAGACTTAAGTTGTAGCTACCAATTAACAACATAGTTACTATGGGAAGTAATATGTTGCAACATGTAGCGTTAGTTTATCTGAAAAGAAAGTTAGTGAGATGGCAATGAGTTCCCAACAACTAACCTCTGAGAGAATTATAAAGGATGTGGTTACCCAACATTGATGTGAAAACAATAGAATGTTAGCACTTACAAAGGGGAAACAGATACTATTCCTTAAGGCAGGGGTCAGCAACTTTGGGTCTCCAGATGTTTTGGAACTACATTTCCCATGATGGCAAGACATTATTTAGGCTGTCTGAGCATCATGGGAAATGTAGTTCCAAAACATCAGGAGAGCCAAGGTTGCTGACCCCTGCCTTAAGGGGATGCTGAAAATGTAGTTCTTTTGATCAGTGAATTAGGGAAAATAATTAGTTTAAATGTGAAGTAATGAACATTGGAGAGACCAACCAACTAACAATTTCATGAACATACCATTTATGATAGAACTAGTGCACATATAGAATATTGTGAGCTCTGTAATATGGTTGATGTTGATATCGGTAATTACTTTCTATGTCAGTACTGACAGTTGATCTGCAGCTAGAGAATTTGATATCCATGAGAGTGGCAGCAGAATTGTTTGCCCGCAAGCTGCAGGCAGCAGGGAGTGGTATTGGAGTATGACACAGTGCGTGCTTAGAGACGGCTCTTTGCAAAAGAGCCGATGTCCATGATGAAGAGGCAGGGAGGTTTAGGCTGTGATGAGAAAAAAAACAAGGAGAGGTTTCCAGAGAAATCCCGAGTAGAGATCACAGGAGGAGCCTAGATAGAATATTGCAGCTAATGATCCGCAATGTTTACCAAAGACCACCTTGACACTCCATAATGATCCTAGGAAAATGTTTTGCGGACTGATGAAACCAAGGTTTAGTTTTTTGGGAATAACATGCAGCACTTTATATGGCATAAAAAAGGCACAGCATCGAGGGAAAACTGAATCCCCAAGTTTTTCAAAATATCCTACAGGATACTATCAGAGTGGCTGTGCGTCAGCTGAAGCTCAGTAGAAGTTTGGTGATACAGCAGGACGATGACCCTAAACACTGAAGTAAATCCACTACACAATGGCTTAAAAAAAAGAAAATCTGCCTTTTGGAGTGGTCCAGTCAGAGCCCAGCCCTTAACCCCATAGAGATGCTGTGTGAACTCAAGAGAGCTGTTCACACCAGAGCTGAAGCAGTTCTGAAAGGAAGAGTGGTCCAAAATTCCTCCTGAATGTTGTACATGTCTAATTCACAGCTACTGGAAATGTTTGGCTGAGGTTATTGCTGCCAAAGAAGTTCACTTACTTTTTTCACAGCACTATGATTGTTTAATGGGACGTGTTCAAGAAAGATATGAAAGATTATAAATGTTTGTGTGTTGCGATTGCGGTCTGGAGGGCATGCCTAGCGTCATAGACCTGATGCTATCATTGAAATCTCGCAATCGTGTGCACGAGTGAGGGATTTCAATTTGTTTACATCGGAAGTTTTTTCTGATGTAGACAAATTAACCCTGTCATGAAAGGGTTAATTATAAATATAAACCTCTATATAGTAACATAGAATTTTAGTAACATAGTAGATGAGGTTGAAAAAAAAGATAAAAGTCCATCGAGTTCAACCTATACAAATCTTATTAAACTTGCAATAAACCGACCAACTGAGTTTAAATAAATCCCGTTACAAAGGTGACCCATTTAACACAAGCCATCATATGCCTGAATTCTGTTTCTAACCAGAAATGTATCTAAATAATTTTTAAATATATCTAAGGTATTGGCATTTACTACCTCTTTAGGTAATGAGTTCCACAATTTGATTGCTCTCACAGTGCAAACACTTTTATGTTGCTGGAGATTAAATCTCCATTCCTTCAGCCTTAAATTTTGACCTCTTGTCACAAACAATTTTCTTGGAATAAACAGAGCTTCTACAATCTCTGTATATGGGCATTGAATATAAAGTAATCATGTCACCTTCCAATTGCCTTTTTTTCTATAGAAAACAGACCAACCTCATAGCTTAAATTCTCCATTCCCCTTATTAGTTTTGTGGCCCTTTTCTGAACTTTTTCTTAGTCTGCAATGTATTTTTTTGAGATTGGTCTCCAGAAGTGCACTCCATACTCAAAGTGAGTTCTTACCAGGGAGTTATATAGTGACAGAATTATGCTTTCCTCCCCTGCATCAATGCCTCTCTTAATACATGCTAGTATATTATTAGCCTTAGAAGTCGCTACCCTGCATTGTGCACCCATCTTTAACTTGTTATCTATAAGTACCCCCATATCCATTTTCCAGTATTAAATCTCCTTTTCCATTTACCTGACCATTCTTTAAATTTTTGTAGATCCCCTTGTAAAGCAATTTCATCCTGCACTGACAAAATGACCTTACACAACTTTGTATCATCTGCAAACATAGAGATGTTGCTATTTAATCCTTGCTCCAAGTCATTGATACAAATATTAAAAAGAACAGGGCCCAGTACTGATCCCTAGGGGACTCCACTAATTACCTTTGTCCAACCAGATTATGACAATAATGTGCACTGCTATTACAAGTAAATCGCAATGCGAACACAAATTTGCGTTCTCATTGCTAGGAAGCATTAAAGCTCCTATGGGAGCCTCGTTCAAATTTGCCTGCATGCAGGAGCTCGATAATTTAGGGCTCCATTTGTAATCTAGCCCATATTTGGAATGTAGGCAGATAATAAACAGATGGGAGGCTCATAGATCTAAGGTGCTGGCTTTTTACCTTAAGGATTACCTTATTTATATTTCTTGATTTTTTTTTATATCTTTTAATTAATTTCTTTCTACCACTTATATTGCAAATATCTGCCACCTCTTCTATACAGAACTGTTTTTGCAAATAATTTCTAAAATGTTATTCTCCATCTTAAAACCATCACTGTTTTTGTTTACACACTACATAATGTTTACAGAGAATTAATTAATTAAAAGGTTCTATCACAATAACACATTTATAACAATGTTTATAGTAATATAAATGTAGGTTACTAAATATATTTTCTCCTGTTAGTGCATTATTACGCTGATATGCAATCTTTTGTAGGCTTTAATGAACAATATATTTTATAATTCTTCTCTCTTGAAAAACGTTCTAACTTCTGGTGTTTTTCATTCCAGTGATATATTATTAATCTCTGTAGTGGACGCTGGACAATTTTGTGAGTAACCTTCATTCTGTAATGCATATTAGAATTATCTGTTCTGCTGTAGGCTTTGTAATCCTTATGAGTATTACATACCCTTAAAAAATTGCTTCTCTTAGAAAGCTTGTTTGATTTATGATTGTAGAGAGATATGCTTCATTTACTCCCCAACACTTACTTCCAGCTAAATCTGTATCTAGAGATTTTACTAGCATGTCTAGGTGTCCACACAATTTGTACTAATATCAATTACAGAAGTAAAATATGACAGAGTAATCTATTTGAGAATGTCATGGCTTATTGTCTAAGGGTTAGCATCAATCTTCCTACAATGTGTAAGTTCCCATGATGTGATGTTGTTGGTATTGAGGAGAAGCTGCCTTTGGTATGCAGCATGCGGGAAATTCTTGCAAAGCTGAATGCATTTTACTTAAAACAGATATGTTTATCAATAGTGTTTTGTCCTATGTGTGACAAGAAATATAAACAAGCAGGGAAAAAGCACCAAACAGACCAAGCCAAGAATTCTTGGAGTAGCCACATTCAGGATACGAATCTGTATAATTATAGAATCCAGCCTCTCTTGTACAAAAGTAAGCTCTTATTATCCCCATATCAGGGGTCTTTTAACGATAATAAAAGCCTACTTTTATACAACAGAGGCTGGATTACATCATTATACTAATTTGTCACAACAACAACAAATTATAAACAGTAGGTTTTGATAACCTATATGTTTATGCAATGGGTGTTCTTTTAACTACTGCCTATAAAGATGATTTTCAAATACAGAGGTTCAAAGTGTCCTGCATCGTGTTGGACACATACAAATTGGAACTTCGGTCCCACAGTTGTGCCCTCTCCCTGCATTACCTGCCTTCTAAAATACCACCTGGCAGGCTTATTGCTTTATACAGATGATGTTCCCATACCACTCACTTAGGGATGCCAACCAGCTGGTATTTTACCGTCATTAGCCTAGTTTCCATTGAGGTGGTAAAGTTTGGAAATGGTGGTAACTTAAAAATTATCTATAGACTTTAATAGAGATCAATGTGTTTACCACCTGTTTGAAAACTTTTTCACCTCAATGGCAACTAGCCCATGGCTGGTATTTTTAAAAGGATACTGGACCCAAATTTTTTCTTTAATGATTCAGATAGAGCATGCAATTTTAAGCAACTTTATAATTTACTCCTATTATCAATTGTTCTTCGTTCTCTTGGTATCTTTATTTGAAAAAGCAGGAATGTAAGCTTACTAACCGGCCCATCTTTGGATCAGAACCTGGGTAGCGCTTGGTGATTAGTGGCCACCAATCAGCAAGCACTACCCAGGTGGTGAACCAAAGATGGGCCAAAGATGGCCCTTTAATTATACATAGTAAACAACTTTGCAACGTACTTTCATTATTCATTTTGCCCTCTTGTAATTTAAGTCTGAAAATCATAGATTTTCCAGCCTTGAAAACTGAAAAAAGCAGCTAGCAGCTTTCACAATCCTAAACTTATCACAAATCTCCCCATAATTTGCAATGGGTATCTTAGGATTTCTGCTTAAACAAAATAGTGGATATTTTCACAACACAATGACATTGGTAAGTGCTGCTATATCCAGACATAAGTCAAGATTGGCTCCTCTAAATAAGAAAAGTGGTGGGTGGACTTGAACATTGAAAAACAATTGCAGCAAACAAAGTGTTAATCTGTTCTAATAATGTTCAGAGTCTGCTAATATGTTTACAAAAGGGAAGACTATAGAAAACCATCTTATGATTACAAGGTACTTGCTGTCCATTTAAAGCCTGCTCCTGGGTATCAATGCACTGCAGTGAGCTACCTGAACACATCTGGTGAACCAATGACAACATATGTGTGTAGCTACCAATCACCAGCTAGCTCCCAGTAGTGCATTACTGCTTCTGATCCTATCTAGTTGTCCTTTCAGAAGTAAATTGAAAAGCATCTTAAAACTGCATGATATACCTGAACCATGTCCTTCTAACGTCCTTATTTTACAAACCACTACTACATTTAGCACATTAGTGTACTTTTACAGTCTGTTCAGCCGTTTCTCAGCATCTCTCCCCTTACATTTCCTCCACATTCCTGACATCACACAGCAGGTAGGTGTCATTCTGTCATACTTGTCCCAGCTAGGATTGCACCAATTGACACTTTGCCAAAGTCTTTAGCTGTGGCTGTGTATTTTTTGCTTTGATTGAAGAGTGATTAGGAATATATTCTTTTTGTGCTGTGAGCTGAATTAATCTCAACTCTCTGTTATTTTGATTAATGTATTTTCTTTCAAAAATGTCACATTTATATTGATATATGATCTGTCATCTATTCTTGCAGCAACTTTTTTTTTAAAATACAGGGAAAACCAGCCTTAACCAAAAATGGTCTCAGTGCCAGTTTTAGGGAAAAATGAGGGTTCTATGTGACCCGTTTTATTAAGGTAGTGTTCCCTAACACCCACTCCTCGTACCCTTAAAATTTAGCTTCATGGTAAACATTTTGCACCCACAGATTTTATGGTTAAGATATCTTCATGGCTGTAATGCATTTTTTTTATTACAATTTCTATCAGCTGTAATAAAATGTATTCATTTTCTATAAACAAAGCTCAAAGGAATGATAATTTAGCAAGTTAAGTACCACAAACCTACATACACACAAAAAAGGCATGGACATTGGATCTACAGAAAGGACAAAGATGCTTCTGCACTGCGTGTGATAGAAATGGAAAGTGCTAGAGGCGTAGTCAGCATAGTGTAGTGAGGGCTATATACAAAGCTTTGCTGTGGCCTTGGGCGTTAGGATAGACACATATTTACGTCTTTGTCGATTATGCTGCATAATGAATAGGCTGCTAAATAGGGGAGATGGGGAAAAAAAATCTTAAATGGACAAGAATGTAAAAAAATTAACTTTTAGGATTTAGAGAGCAGGCAAATCTAAAACTCTTTTTATTGTGCTTATATTAGCATATTTATGTAATTTTCTTGCTATTCGCTGTTGAAAACCACACCTGGGTAGGTTCACGGCCCACAACCAACCTTTAGCAGGGGTTAAACACATAGGGGTCAATCACAATCCTTTAGAAAAGCTTACCAAAAAATTCCCTATAGATTTTAATGGCATAATTTATAAATAAAACATTAGAGCATTTTCTTTTTTACAATGTTATGTCCCTTTAAGGTAAAGGAGAAGTTTACTAAAGATGGGTAAGGGGAAAAGAGGGTATAATAGAGAAACGTGACATGTGAAGCATTATTACTTACAATAAAACATTAGACTATGCAAGAAGAAAACAATTTTTCAGAATATGAAAGCTGATTCTATTTTAGTTGAAAAAATTCTTACAGAATTTATTTATAGAACACCCATAAGGGGTACATTTATCAAGCAGCGGGTGCTGCTTATTCCGCACGAGCCTTCCGTCTCGCCGGAAACAGGATTTAAGAAGCAGTGGTCTTAAGACCACTGCTCCGTAACTAGTCCGATACCTCTAAGGTGGCAGACTGTAATCATACCGATCAGATCATCCAGATTGGCCGCGAATGTACAGGGGTCGGAATTGCACAAGTATTTCTTGTAAAATTTACTAGAACAAAAGAGAAAAAGCGATGGCACTACGAGTGTTGTTTCCTAGATAGATAATATGTATTAATACAAACAATAGTATTATCTGCAATTATTTATTGGAGAGGAAAAGCTGCTGTACACATGAAGTAATTGTATTGGCAATAATCCAGTAAACACTAGAGAAGTGTGTACATAATTAGCACTCTACAACACTTTCGGCTAGATTTAGAGTTCTGCGTTAGCCGTCAAAAGCAGCGTTAAGGGGTCCTAACGCTGCTTTTGGCCGCACGCTGGTATTTAGAGTCAGCCAGGAAAGGGTCTAACGCTCACTTCCTCACCGCGACTCCAGGCTGCCGCAGATCCCCTTACGCCAATTGCGTATCCTCTCTTTTCAATGGGATCTGCCTAACGCCGGTATTTGGAGTCTTGGAAGAAGTGAGCAGTAGACCCTCTACCGACAAGACTCCAGCCACAAAAAAAGTCAGTAGTTAAGAGCTTTATGGGCTAACGCCAGAATATAAAGCTCTTAACTACTGTGCTACAAAGTACACTAACACCCATAAACTACCTATGTACCCCTAAACCGAGGCCCTCCCACATCGCCTCCACTCTAATAACATTTTTTAACCCCTAATCTACCGACCGGACATCGCCGCCACCTACATTATCCCTATGAACCCCTAATCTGCTGCCCCTAACATCGCCGACCCCTATATTATATTTATTAACCCCTAATCTGCCCCCCCAACGTCGCCGCTACCTAACTACAATTATTAACCCCTAATCTGCCGATCGAACCTCGCCGCCACTATAATAAATGTATTAACCCCTAAACTGCCGCACTCCCGCCTCGCAAACACTAGAATAAATAGTATTAACCCCTAATATGCCCTCCCTAACATTGCCGCCACCTACCTACAATTATTAACCCCTAATCTCCCGCCTGCACCGTCACAGCTACTATAATAAAATTATTAACCCCTAAACCTAACTCTAACCCTAACCCTAACACCCCCCTAACATAAATATAATTTAAATTAAACAAAATAATATTCCTAAAATTAAATAAAATAATCCTATTTAAAATAAATACTTATCTAGAAAATAAACCCTAATATAGCTACAATATAATTAATAATTACATTGTAGCTATTTTAGGATTTATATTTATTTTACAGGCAACTTTGTATTTATTTTAACTAGGTACAATAGCTATTAAATAGTTAATAACTATTTAATAGCTACCTAGTTAAAATAAGTACAAAATTACCTGTAAAATAAATTTTTACCTAAGTTACAAATACACCTAACACTACACTATCATTAAATTAATTAAATAAATTAGCTACAATTAACTAACTTAAAATACAATAAAATAAACTATTCTATAATACAAAAAAAAATCAAACACTAAATTACAAAAAATAAAAAAGAATTACAAGAAGTTTAAACTAATTACACCTAATCTAAGCCCCCTAATAAAATAAAAATCCCCCAAAATAAAAAAATGCCCTATCCTATTCTAAATTACAAAGTAATCACCACCCACATACCCCTACTCTAACCCATCCAAACTCCCCTTAAAAAACCTATTGCTAACCCCCTGAAGATCATCCTACCTTGAGTCGTCTTCACCCAGCCAAGCCGAATTCTTCATCCAAGGTGCGCAGAGGAGGTCCTTCATCCGGTAGAAGTCTTCATCCAAGCGAGGCAAGAAGAGGTCCTCCATCCGGTAGAAGTGTTCATCCAGGCGGCGTCTTCAATCTTCATCCATCAGGAGCGGAGCGGAGACATCTTCAAAGGAGCCGACGCGGAGCCATCCTCTTCAACCGACGACTTTCCGACGAATGAAGGTTCCTTTAAGGGATGTCATCCAAGATGGCGTCCCTTCAATTCCGATTGGCTGATAGGATTCTATCAGCTAATCGGAATTAAGGTCGAAAAAATATGATTGGCTGATGCAATCAGCCAATCAGATTGAAGTTCAATCCAATTGGCTGATCCAATCAGCCAATTGTATTGAGCTTGCATTCTATTGGCTGTTCCGATAGAATCCTATCAGCCAATCGGAATTGAAGGGACGCCATCTTGGATGACATCCCTTAAAGGAACCTTCATTCGTCGGGAAGTCATCGGTTGAAGAGGATGGCTCTGCCCCGTCTCCTTTGAAGATGGCTCCGCTCCGCTCCGGATGGATGAAGATTGAAGACGCCGCCTGGATGAACACTTCTACCGGATGGAGGACCTCTTCTTGCCCCGCTTGGATGAAGACTTCTACCGGATGAAGGACCTCCTCTGCGCACCTTGGATGAAGAATTCGGCTTGGCTGGGTGAAGACAACTCAAGGTAGGATTATCTTCAGGGGGTTAGCAATAGGTTTTTTAAGGGGGGTTTGGGTGGGTTATGGTAGGGGTATGTGGGTGGTGGGTTGTAATGTTTGGGGGGTATTGTATATTTATTTTCAGGTAAAAGAGCTGATTACTTTGGGACAATGCCCCGCAAAAAGCCCTTTTAAGGGCTGGTAAAAGAGCTGATTACTTTGTAATTTAGAATAGGGTAGGGCATTTTTTTATTTTGGGGGGATTTTTTATTTTATTAGGGGGCTTAGATTAGGTGTAATTAGTTTAAACTTCTTCTAATTCTTTTTTATTTTTTGCAATTTAGTGTTTGTTTGTTTTTGTATTATAGAATAGTTTATTTTATTGTATTTTAAGTTAGCTAATTGTAGGTAATTTATTTAATTAATTTAATGATAGTGTAGTGTTAGGTGTATTTGTAACTTAGGTTAGGATTTATTTTACAGGTAATTTTGTACTTATTTTAACTAGGTAGCTATTAAATAGTTATTAACTATTTAATAGCTATTGTACCTAGTTAAAATAAATACTAAGTTGCCTGTAAAATAAATATAAATCCTAAAATAGCTACAATGTAATTATTAATTATATTGTAGCTATATTAGGGTTTATTTTCTAGGTAAGTATTTAGTTTTAAATAGGATTATTATATTTAATTTTAGGAATATTATTTCGTTTAATTTAAATTATATTTATGTTAGGGGGGGTGTTAGGGTTAGGGTTAGAGTTAGGTTTAGGGGTTAATAATTTTATTATAGTAGCGGCGACGGTGCAGGGGTTAATAATTGTCGGTAGGTGGCGGCGATGTTAGGGAGGGCAGATTAGGGGTTAATACTATTTATTCTAGTGTTTGCGAGGGGGGAGTGCGGCGGTTTAGGGGTTAATACATTTATTATAGTGGCTGTGAGGTCCGGTCGGCAGATTAGGGGTTAATAAGTGTAGGTAAGGTGGCGGCGACATTGGGGGGGCAGATTAGGGGTTAATAAATATAATATAGTGGTTGGAAATGTTAGGGGCGGCAGATTAGGGGTTCATAGGGATAATGTAGGTTGCGGTGGTGTACGGAGCGGCAGATTAGGGGTTAATAATATACAGCAGGTGTCAGCGATAGCGGGGACGGCAGATTAGGGGTTAATAAGTGTAAGGTTAGGGGTGTTTAGATTCGGGGGTTCATGTTAGGGTGTTAGGTGCAGACTTAGAGAGTGTTTCCCCATAGGAAACAATGGGGCTGTGTTAGGAGCTGAACGCTGCTTTTTTGCAGGTGTTAGGTTTTTTTTCAGCCCAAACTGCCCATTTGTTTCCTATGGGGATATTGTGCATGAGCACGTTTTTCCAGCTTACCGCTACCGTAAGCAACGCTGGTATTGAGGGTTGAAGTGGAGATAAATTCTGCTCAACGCTCCCTTTTCTGAGCCTAACGCAGCCCCTCAGACAACTGTAAATACCAGCGTTGTCTTAAGGGTGCGCTGGGAAAAAAAGCAGCGTTAGTTTTTAATTTTTACAGTTGACAGAAAAGATAATCATTCCCCGAATGAAGGGGTAAAACTTAACTTTTAATAAAGTAAAATACAATTACACACATAAAAACACAATGGAGCTGCAATGATGCAATATTGGGATATGTTTATTGCTACTATATCCCCAGGTGGAGTAAAGTTTTCTAGATCCCTACTAATATAGGGTTAATATAATAAGGTGAGTGCAATAATATCAGTGTCGCTTATGGGGAATAAAGTAAGTTAAAGACTGTGATAGATACACTCAGTTGTTCGCCACAATATCTTGCGGTTCATAAGAGGTTAATATGAAAGTAATTTCACAAACTTTACATGTATCTCTAATTATAGGTTTCTATTATCCCCACTATGTAAAATAAAGTGAGCCAAATGCGGATTATTGGTTACTATTATTCCCATTATGTTGGAGAAGCAGAATGAAATTTACCGGATGCAGAGACAACACTATAATGAAACAATTATGGTATATACACAGTTGCAAAATTAAATGTATCATACAGCATGTCACTTCAGTCTAAGTGAGATATGTTGTTCGCATCAATATTGCTGGTTCTCTGCAAGGAGCTCATGATATAAATACAGATTATAGTACAAGCTTAAAGGGACAGTCAAGTATAAATTAAACTTTCATTATTCAGATAGGACTTTTAATTTTAATTGACTTTCCAATTTACTTTTATCATCAAATTTGCTTTTTTCTCTTGGTATTCTTAGTTTAAACTAAACATAGGTAGGCTCATATGCTAATTTCTAAGCCTTTGAGGGCTGCCTCTTATCACATGCTTTTTAAATCTCTTTTCAACACAAAGAGACAGAAAGTACACGTGGGCATAATAGATAACACTGTGTTCAGGCACAGAAAGTTATTTAAGATCTAGCACAATACAATGCTAAATTTAAGATAATAGATAATAAACAGTCACAGTCATGTGATCAGGGGGCTGGAAGAAGGTTCCTAGATACAAGGTAATCACAGAGGTAAAAAGTATATTAATATAACTGTGTTGGTTATGCAAAACTGGGGAATGAGTAATAAAGGGATTATCTGTCTTTTAAAGCAATAACTATTCTATGGTTGACTGTCCCTTTAATAATTAAGTAGGGAGTCTAGATTGAATTAAGTATACAGACTATTATATGTAATTTTCGCTTAATATATATAGCACTGTTAGTTAGGATGTTGAGGGATACTTCTCATTGGTGAATATAAATAATCAACAGGAATCCCAAGCAAGCAATCCTAAATAAAGCCGTATCTACTTAAATTACAGGCAACACAATTTGTCTGCCATAACCACATGCATAATGGGGTAAGTATAGTTTGGCAATTTTAGAGTTTCACTATAGCATCAATTGCTAGTTAAAAAAAAAACCCTCATCCCCACTCTCCCTGACATGTTTTGCCTGTAGGCTTTATCAAAGGTGGAGCCGCTGCATTCTTTCCGGCTTTTTGTAGGCTGGTGATCTTGTGACATTTGATATGTAGTGCTTACTGATTGGTCCACAAAGTGGGCGTGGATATGCCTATGTGATACTCCAAGTGGTTGCCAGGTAACGTGAGTAGCAATATAATCACTAGATCTTTACAGGTCAATATAATACAAAGTAATGTGTCTGATACAGATGGGCAGGAAGGTGAAGGCATTGAATCCAATATAGATACTTCCACTCCCTCCTCTTCCACGTTCACTTTAACTGCCAGAAACAAAAGGAAATCTTTTTTAGAAGAAGGTATATCAGGAGATGCAGAACCTCCAGGCAAGGAGGAGAGCACCAAATTCCTTCTCACAAACGAGACTAAATCATTAAAAATCATTAATTTATCTGCCCACCATCTATCTCCCGCACATACAGCAGTACTAACCAAGGGTTTATCATTTTGCCCTAGTGGAAATATTAATAAATTTGAAGCCATTAAGGACATTCAACTATATGTACGGAAATTAAGTTTAAAAAAGTCTTTACTAAAAAACAAGGTCCCACCCTGACAGAGGAAGACCTAGTAGCTTTACATGACCTAGAGAGTCTAATAAATGAAAGTGAAACAGAGAAAATAAATTGGAGGAAAAATCTAAAAGCAAAGTCAACATTTGTACCAAAATACAATACTTCGCCCCAACTAGAAGTTTTACTCAATTGTTATGCTATGAAATTTAAAAATTAAAACCAGTACCAATATCCCAAAATCTGTCTATTGATGAGAAACAGGCATTAAAGGAAATCCAAAACTGGGAAGATGTTATCATAAGGGAAGTAGATAAGGGGGGGGGGCAACATAGTTATTTGGCCTATCCTCATGTATATCAAACAGGTGGAGAAACAACTTAAAAACAAACAATGCTACCAGAAATTGTTCAATAACCCCAGTGAAGCATATACAAAAATGTACAGTAACATCATTAAAGAAGCTCAAAGTAAGGGAATAATAAACTCTGATGAAATAAAATTTCTCACTGTTAAAGATCCTAAAGTTGCCACATTTTATCTTATCCCTAAAATTCTGCCTATCAGAACATGCCAGCCAATATGTTGACCACAGATTAAGGGAGTTTGTTGAGGCCCTTCCCTCTTTTGTAAAATACACCATGGAGGTATTACACAGACTGTACAATATCGTAGTGAGGGAGGAAACATGGCTAGTGACAGCAGATGTAGAGTCCTTATACACCTCTATAGAACACAATAGGGTACTCAAAGCTGTCCAATTTTTCCTGGAGGAAGGATCCAAGGAAGAACCAACACATGACAATTTTATCTTACAACTTCTAGAGTTTGTTTTAAGATATAACGTTTTCACTTTTGCCAATCAATTCTATCTCAAAATCCAAGGGACGGCAATGGGCACAGCTTGTGCCCCCACGTATGCTAATTTATTCCTTGGGTGGTGGGAGAGATAAATTGTTTTTTCGGATGATCATACCTTAGAGACGGATCAATTACCATTATGGATCCGCTATATTGACAACATCCTCTTCCTATGGGAAGGAACCAGAGAGGATCTAGAGATATTTTTACTCAAACTAAATGATAACACCCTCAATATTAAATTAACATATATAATGAGCCATTTCAAAATTAATTTCCTGGACTTAACCATACTTAAAGATAAAGATAGAAAATCAAAACTGATTTGTTCAGGAAAGAAACTACTACTAACAGCTTGTTACATAAAAGCAGTGCACACGCCCATGGAACTATAAGATCATTACCCGTGGGTGAGTTGCTTAGAATTTGGAGAAATTGTAGTGATATTAAATTCTTTACTCAACAAGCAAAATATTTGGAAACCAGATTACTAGACAGAGGTTATAGTAGAAGCATCAAAAAAGCTAAATCCAGGACATTGAATACCAACAGATCCGATCTATTAAAGAAAAAACAAAACAAAAGATGCCCAGACAAGACTGATACTAACCTATAACCCTCAAATACATCTAGTAACTGAAATCATGAACAAGCACTGGAACATACTCATGATGGACAGAGATCTAAAACCTATAGTGGGTGACCGAGTTCAAATAGGCTACAGAAGAACTAAAAATATAAAAAATATGATCTCAAGCAACCATTACTACCCAGGAAAAACAAAGACTTCAATTGCTCCATCTCCCTTAGTTGCGATACATGTTCCACAGGTAATCACATTAAAAAGACTAATAATTTAATCCAAGATGGTTTTGGACAAGTGCACAAAATGAAGAATTATATTAGCTGTTCTACTGAAAGTGTGATATATGCACTAATCTGCAAATGCTCAAAAATCTATGTGGGAATGACAAGCAGGAAACTACGAACCAGACTCCAAGAACACATCAGGAATATTAAAAATTCCAAAAAAGATCTGGAAGACTGAAAAATCCTGGCCTCTGTCGCTTTACATTTTATGATGTACCATCAATCCATGTAAGGTGAGGGGAGGTGTCTGGAACTTAGTATGCAGGAATAACAACCAGAAACAAGAAAGTCTTTCTAGAGTAACCTTTACTGAAGAAATGATATGCAGAAACAGATGAATCAAATAAGAGAACAGAACTGTACCAGAACAAATCTTACAATGCAAAATAGAACACAAGTCTCTCAACAAGCACAGAGCTCAGCGAGTACTGTTAGTAAGCTTTTTTGTGTGAAATGTCCAGGAAAAAGATAGCATATGCAAGTAGGTACAAGTCTCTCAACAAGCACAGAACTCAACGAGCACTGTTGGTAAGATATTTTCTGAAATGTCCAGGAACAATATAGCATATGAGAATAGGCACAAGTTTGTTGTAGAATAAGCATATAACAAGGATATGTCAGCAGAGGTCTTTGGTCTCAGCAGTAGTAGAAGCATACATCAGTATTACAACAGGGGTCTTTGGTCCCAGCGGCACTATAGCATACCCAAATATGTCAGCAGAGGTCTTTGGTCTCAGCAGTAGTAGAAGCATACATCAGAATTACAACAGGGGTCTTTGGTCCCAGTGGCAGTATAGCATACCCAAGTATGTCAGCAGAGGTTTTTAGTCTCAGCAGTGGTAGAAGCATACATTAGTATTACAACAGTGGTCTTTGGTCCCAGCGGCAGTATAGCATACCCAAGTATGTCAGCAGAGGTCTTTGGTCTCAGCAGTACCAGAAGCATACATCAGTATTACAACAGGGGTCTTTGGCCCCAGCGGCAGTATAGCATACCCAAGTATGTCAGCAGAGGTCTTTGGTCTCGGCAGTAGCAGAAGCATACAACAGGGGTCTTTGGTCCCAGCGGCAGTATAGCATACCCAAGTATGAGGTCTTTGGTCTCAGCAGAAGGATACATCAGCATTACAACAGGGGTCTTTGGTCCCAGCGGCAGTATAGCATACCCAAGTATGTCAGCAGAGGTCTTTGTTTTCAACAGAAGCATACATCAGCATTACAACAGGGTCTTAGAATAAAGCAGAGGAGCAGGAACCAGGAAAGCCCCTTCCAAGGCAATAACTCAGTGCAGAGTAAAGCACTGAGTAGCCTTTTATATGAACTCCCACACCTGTGCCTTTCTGGTGGAAGTTACTGCTAATAATCAGTTACTGGCCCTTTAAATCTAGGCAGCATGCAGCCGCGCGCACCTAGAGATTCGCAGCTGCTGCTGCTGCTAACAGACTGGTCTCTGCGTCTCTCCACGCGGGACACCAAGACGGATCTCTGGGGCCTGTCTTCACAGCAACGGCGGCCAGGAGAGCATTCAGAGACCCAGTGTTAGCCATGTTAGCCGCGACGGCGGCCGGGTAAGTCAGGGCTCCTGTCAATCCAACCCCAAAGACCTCAAATGTCAGGGGATTGAACAAAAATCCCCCTTGGAATTAGGGGAGGTAACGTTGAACAAGCTTTACTTGAAGCTGAATGCAGATGGATATATCTGCTGGATTCTGTTAATTCCAAAGGGTTAAATGAGCAAAATAATTATTACTGTTTTCTATAATAAATCCAATCATATAAACATCATCCAGGATAATATCGTTAACAATGTAATATGAAACGCAATTATGGAAAAACAACAAGAATACCACAAACTAAGATTGCTCTTTCTTTTTTAATTTGTGTTTTCCCCATCACAGAAAATAACAAAAAACAAACTTATATTATCTTGATTTTATAATAAATATTGCTCCTATTTCTATATTATTTATTTTTCACATTATCTAATATATCAAGCATCAATATGCACCTAGCACATGTCCTGTTACTTTAGTAAGCATCTTCCCTTTCTCTCTTTAGTAATCAGAATTATTCACCTATTTTTCATATTTTAAACTTCACAATGTCGCACTCATAACATTTTCTGATACACTTAAATAATTCATTTTCAAATATCAGTATCATAGACGTAGATCGATATATAGAAAAAGCACTATTTTTTCCATTGTCCCATTAAAACTATTAAAACACACCTTAGAAACCTAGCAAATATTTTTAATTTAAACGTATCCTCTTAACGAAATGGTTGTATTAATAAATAAGATTGTTTCCTTTGTTGCTCAGTATTTTAACGTTTACACAATTACACCATCACATAACCAGAAATATTGCTATAAGAATTTCCATCCAGTGATGATATCGCTACTCACGTTACCTGGCAACCACTCTTAATATGCTCTGACACTTTGGAGTATCACGTAGGCATATCCACGCCCACTTTGTGGACCAATCTGTAAGCACTACATATTAAACGTCACAAGATCACCAGCCTACAAAAACCTGGAAAGAAGGTGGTGGCTCCACCTTTGATAAAGCCTACAGGGGAAACATGTTAGGGGGGAGTGGGACGAGGAGTTTTTCTTCTTTTTTTTTAATATTTTTTATTGATGTTAACCAAAATAAGTACAGACATTATACACCAGTAAAAGACAACAGTACAAGTTACATGGTCTGCACAATGTCAGAAGAGTTACACACATATGGAGGTGTAGAAACATCAAGTTCTGCAGCATTTTTAAATTTTTACAACATACACGACACACTAACTGTGTCAAATAAAGAGCATCAGTATAATCATATGCAGAACTAAAAGAAGGAAAGAAACAAATTTAAAACCTATTTTTTTCTTATTTTTTCCGAATATTCTATACTCTGTCTAAGCGCCCCTTAACATGAACAAAAAAATTATAGGATAAGCATACCCCAGTTAGATATCAATGACCGCTCTTGGGCCATAAGTGTAGAATATGAGTGAGGGGCAAGGATTGGGGAAAACCATCAGGGCCACTCATGGACTGAATTCAACCAGGGGTAAAAAATAAAAGATGTATAGGCCACTCTTTGGCCTCAAAATATATTACGCAAAATAACTTATTTATCCAAGGATAATTTGGATAAACTATAAGGTCGCTTTTGGACCTTTAGAATAACATACCAAATTACTAGATAAAGCTTTTCAAAGACTGTGATATCCAAGATCTGTAAAATAATTATAGGACTATAATAGGAGGCATGCTAGATAAAATATAGCTACTTATAAAGCTCGAAAAACAATATATATTAACTATGCAACCCAGTGAACTAATTTCTAAAATGATACCAGTATTGAAGGTATATTACATATAAGTAGTAATATCAAGGGGCCAATATAGGCAGCAAAGGACTTAGGACAAGGGAGCATAATATCTAAAACAAAGTGACAGCCCCCTGGCATCATAAAAATATATATCGGAGGGTGAAGATTCTCATAATTAACAACATTAAACAAAAGTCCAAACAGATATTCCAAAAAAAACCCCAAGATATACAACTCATATCCTGAATAACTGCTCCTTAGTATACATTACAACAGATAGGACTAAGCAATCTTACATTTGTAATGACTACTCTATTCTGCATATTATATCAAAGTAGGTACCAAAGTACCTGGCTATTCCATCTTACAATTTTAATGCTTAAGAGCAGAATTAAATGATATTTATTACATCCCAGAGCTGCCGATAAACCAATATATTTCCCTACACTAGCTAGATAAACAGTAGACCTACAAGCAATAATACAGTTTTACATAGGACCCTTAGGTTTTCCAAGGAGGTTTAGCATTATATAATTAAAATGTCCCCCCTAAAGAAGAAGAAGGGGGTATATGCTGATTTTACTATTTCGGCCGCAGATAGTATATTGAGACTGCTGTGAAACTCAAAAGTCTATGTGGTAAAAAGACCTAGTAGACTGGGCTTACGTAATTGGAACTTGTGGTGGGATTTATAAAAATTAGATATAAGCCTCCCATTAACTAATAAAATATAACCTTACAGGCAGAGGTAAAAACATGGAAAAGCTGGGTAGGACCAATTAACAGTTCCATTCAGGGGCAAAACTACAGGGGTTGCAGAGTCTGCAATTGCGACTGGGCCCCCAATGTTGACTTGCCACTGCCTGCACTGATATCATGTAAGTGTGACATGATGCTTCACTAGTGTCTCTGACTACAGGGGTTAGTGTTTCTGTTTTACCCATTGGTGTTTATGTGTGTGTGTGTGTATATATATATGTGACTGTGTGTGTATTTATGCATGTATGTGTGTGTGTGTATGTTTGTGGAACCAGCAAATCACAGACCTTGTTACTACAGCATGGGGGGGCAGTGTCACTATACAGTACCACTATATACAGTACAGGGGGCTGGACCATGTCACAGACTGCTGTGGTCACTATATAAAGTATTAGGGTGGGTAGGGTCCGGCCAGCCATCTCCCCAGCAGATTACAGACTGTGTCACTGACTCACTATACAGTACTGATGGGTTAAACAGTGTCACTATATACAGTAATATGGGGTCAGACCATCTAACAGACTGTGGGTACAGGTTACCTCCTTTTGCAGACATAAAATATGATTCACATTTTTTTTCTGTGTTAAATCTAAAAAAAAAAATAAAAAAAAAATATATTGATCAAATTCACTTTTTTTGGGGGGTGGGGGAGCCCTTCTTAGATTCTTGCACCTGGGTCCTGTGGTTTCTAGTTACGCCTCTGGTTCCTTTAGCTTACTGAGATGTCAACCCGTATCTGCCCACCTAGTGAGGTTTCTAGTACCGACTAGTTAATTAGTAAATGGTTATATTGGAGCTAAGAAAACATAGATACAGGACTATGGCATGGGGATAAGCGTAAATGCAATACTCCTGCATATCTGTCTAGCCAGCAAGGCACTGATATTTACCCTAGACTATTTAACCTAAGCAATGTAATACGCAAGCTTAACAATATAATATACAGAAGGTGCAGCTAAAAGCATGGAGAATACATTTTGTATAGTATTCTTAATATCTATCCCTAGGTAACGGGGGAGAACTGTAAAAACATATATAAAGGTGTTAGCAGTGCAAATGCTGCACTAGGTACTGAAAACTAATCCAGACTCTATGGCTAAGCATCAAAACTTTTAAACTTGTACATTTATATCTGAATAAAAAATCCCAAAGACAAGGGCTACATACAGCGAACCCTTAGTTATTACCACACTTTTTATGAAGGTGCAAACAGTTCAGCCATTGTGAGCATCATGAAAAAGTTTCTCACTCAATCTAAAAAGTTTGGAAGCCGTTATTGGGCTGGAGTCATACAGTCCATAGTCTAGGTTCTTACCCAACACCTGCTCTCACAATCACCAGTGTATAGAGGGCTCCAAGCCCATAAGAGTTCCATCTCCTAAAGCAAATATCCATAGACAGGAGGATCGTGTCACCCCCATCTTCTTCACGGTAATACATAGATTGGGGTCCCGTAGGATCTATGACCCTCCTCGGAAAGTCAGCGTCGCTCCCCATAGATGACAGAGTTGGATCTTGCTCCCGCTGCTTACAGCTAATATCAGGCAAATCAGTCCCAGCATGGCTAATGAGAGCTGGCTGCTCAGCCACACAGGCCCTAGATCGCTCTCTGGTTATAGGCACTGAACGCCCCACCGGACACTCTCCTAGATCTAGGCAAGGGGAGCCTGTTTGAAGCATCTCTTGCAGCTCTCTTGTTCTATTCTCCTCTATCACGTAGACCTCCAGGCTTGAGCGCCTTATGGCTGATACCTGGTCTGTATTCCGCCATTTATCACCTTGTTGCGCAGTAGTGGGCATCGCGATTCTATCAATCCTTTCACATATCCTCCTTCCACGTTCTCCTAATAAATCCCGGATTAATACAAGGAGCTCCTCCATAGCATAAAAATTGTTGAGAGGACCGCTTGTAAACTCTCTGTGCCTGGTGTCCCAGGGGGGTGCTGAGTACCTTTTTTAACATAGCTGCCAAGGTTCTCAGCGGTCCAGCCTGAAAGACTTGCAATGTAGAAAGGGAAATATAGGCGTCATCTGGTACAGTAGACTTTCCTCTGCAAAATAGTATAAAATGCAATAGCGGATGGCTTGTAAAAATATGGATTACATGGCGGAATGTGAATTCGTAAGCAGATTTTTAAGTTTATCGACCATCTTGGGCCAGAACCCGGAAACTCCCTGAGTTTTTCTTTTTAACTAGCAATTGGTGCTATAGTGATGTTCTAATATTGCCGAACTATACTTACCCCATTATGCGTGTGGTTATGGCAGACAAATTGTGTCGCCTGCAATTGAAGTAGATATGGCTTCATTTAGGATTGCTTGCTTGAGATTCCTGTTGATTATTTATATATTCACCAATGAGAAGTATCCCTCAACATCTTAACTAACAATGTGCTATATATTAAGCGAAAATTACATATAATAGTCTGTATACTTACTTTAATCAAGACTCCCTACCTAATTATTAAGCCTGTACTATAATCTGTTGCAGTATTTATATCATGAGCCTCCTTGCAGAGAACCAGCAATATTGATGTGAACACACAGTGACGTGCTTTATGATACATTTAATTTTGCAACTGTGTATATACCATAATTTTTTCATTATAGTGTTGTACTGGTACATTTCAATTTGCTTCTCCAACATAATGGGAATAATAGTAACCAATAATCAGAGATACATGTTAAGTTTGTGAAATCACTTTCACATTAACCTCTTATGAACCGCATCATATTGTGGCCAAATAACCAAGTGTATCTAGTAAAGTTTATTACTTTATTTCCCATAATTGTTCCACAAAATATTGCCTCCGTATTTGGCTCACTTTATTTTACATAAAGGGGATAATAGAAACCTATAATTAGAGATACATGTAAAGTTTGTGAAATCACTTTCATATTAACCTCTTATGAACCCCAAGATATTGTGGCGAACAACTGAGTGTATCTATCACAGTCTGTAACTTACTTTATTCCCCATAAGCGACACTGATATTATAGTATTCACCTTATTATATTAACCCTATATTAGTAGGGATCTAGAAAACTTTACTCCACCTGGGGATATAGTAGCAATAAACATATCCCAATATTGCATCATTGCAGCTCCATTGTGGTTTTATGTGTGTAATTTTATTTTAATATATTAAAAGTTAAGTTTTACCCCTTCTTTTGGGGAATGATTATCTTTTCTGTCAACTTTAAAAATTAAAAACAAAGTGTTGTAGAGTGCTAATTATGTACACACTTCTCCAGTATTTCTTGTGAAATGCTTGTACAATGATAAATGCTGTCAGCATTTAGAGATGTCGGCCGGACATGATTCACTACAGCGAATCATGTCTGCCCGACATTTGATAAAACGGTCCTTTAGGATTAAATTGGCACACAATAACAAGATATTGAAATAGCAATTACTCTGAATTACAAATGAGCAGTAGATTTTTTTTCTGACAAATTTCAAAATTAGTTTACATTTTCTACTCCCTATAGCACGTGACAGCCATCAGCCAATCACAAAATGCATATACGTATACACTGTGAACTCTTGCACATGCTCAGTAGGAGTTGTGCCTTAGAGAGTGTGTATATGAAAAGACTGCTCAATTTGATAATGGAAGTAAAAATCTATACATTATGAATTAATTTGAAATGTTTATGCAATCAAATGCCCTTATAGCCAACTAAATTAAAAGGACATTAAACTATTACTTTAATACCCCATAAAGGGCTAGAATACAAGTGGTGTGCTAACATTAATTTGCACACGTTTTAGACAAAAGTAAATGCTTTCACTGGAACGCAATCAAATTTAAAGCACGTCAAGTTAGCGTGACTGAAGACCTTGCATAAAGGGTTAAAGGGACATTAAACCCAATTTTTTTCTTTCATGATTTAGAAAGAGCATGCCATTTTAAACAACTTTCTAATTTACTTCTATTACCTAATTTGCTTCATTCTCTTGATAGCCTTTGCTGAAAAGCATATCTAGATAGACTCAAAAGCTGCTGATTGGTGGCTGCACATAGATGCCTCGTGTGATTGGCTCACCGATGTGCATTGCTCTTTCATAAACAAAGGATATCTAAAGAATGAAGCAAATTAGATAATAGAAGTAAATTGGAATGTTGTTTAAAATTGTATTGTCTATCTGAATAATGAAAGAAAAATGTTGGGTTTAATGTCCCTTTAAGGATAAAATGAAAGTTGCACCAAACACAACATAAATACATTAAAATAAAGTGTTACACTCATATAAACCCTATCTGATAAAAAAAAATATTTATATACATATTTTTAAAAATGTTTTATAAGGGTTCAAAGGTATGTGGTATATGGCCATGTATTTGACTGCAAAGGGCTTAAAAAAAAAAAATATATATATATATATATATATGTCTAAATAATAATTCTGTACTAATATTTAATAATTTTACTGTTTATTTACTGTAAATATTTCACATTTTAATTATTCATATACAGGGAAATTGTATTTTTATTTTAAATAAATAGTTCTATATATATCTATATACCTATACCTGTATATCTATTGTTATAGATATATTGGTATAAATATATATTTTACATTAACATTATCATATATATATATATATATATATATATATATATATATATATAAATATATATTTCATAATAAAAATGTAAAAAAAAACTATGTGAAGAACATTGGAATGTAAAATATACGTAACGTGATTAGGGTTTCGCACTGTAGGCCTAATGCGGTGTCAGGTTAACGCACATGAAGAATTAGTTATCTTAAGGTGCGTTATGTAACTATTAAATATAAAACTTTGGAAAAAAATATAATTATTATTAATAATTATAGTGACGGAAAATATAAATATATTCTGTAGATTTTTTAGAATTGTTAAGTACATCTATAATAATTATTTATATTAATGATTAATATTTTTCAATATTTTATATTTAATAAATACATAATGCACCTTAATTTAACCCATGTCAGGTTAGCACACATGAAGAATTAGTGTACTCCTGTTGGGTTTGTGCTAGAGCTGCAACAACTAATTGATATAATCGATAATGAAAATAGTTGTCAACGAATCTCATAATCTATTAGTTGGTTTGCAATTAGTTGGTCTGTGCACAGCACCAGCTGCTTCACTCCGATGAGCTCCTGCACATGGTATTTTGTTTTATGGTTGTGCCCTTAACCTAAAGGACGTCTACAGATGTTTACTTTTTACTTTTTCCAGACAGTATATGTTTTTATTAAGTTTACAACTACTATTTTTTATGCAACCCAGAAATAATAGGAATCATTATTTGGATTGTTTATATTAAATTAGGTGATATGGGACTATGCTTTGCATGATAGTGCTTAGCTTGTTATTTACACCTAGCCCTAGATTGATGGAAGTTGTTATTTGAATTGACGTGCACTATTATCTGTTTGCACAATTATTAGCAGATTACTTACTATTGCTGATTATATGTACTGTATAGATAAATTTGTAAGGCTTTGTCCTTTTATTGATATATAGTCCTTAGTGCTTTTTACTTTGTTTTTTATACTTTTAATACACTGTGATATGTACCAGATTTAACCTCTATCATTATATATATGTTATTTTAAGAGCAGACTAGAGAAGGTGGGGTAGTAATAAACAGAAACACGGAGGTAAAGAGGAAAGGGTCACCTTCTCTGACTCAGAAGGTACTGATATTGAGCAATCTGGCTGTTCTTCCAGGAGTGGTTCTAGTGACCAATCCGATGAGGAAGAACAGACCGTCAGACCCAAACAAAAGAGTAAGACTACACGTAGTAAAGGGGACACCCCTACAACTAGGTCTGAGCCGGTAGTGACTAGAAATGTTAGCCAAAAAGACATAATCCAAGATAACATGGATATCAGATGAAGAGAATTTCTAAGTGATAATTAAAGTGATACCCCAGTAATGACTGTACATACTAAATCATGTTTGAAAACTAACACTCAGTCCATCCAACACCCTTTAGGACAGGTGGGGATGGAAACAGAAGGAGGAGGAGGAGGAGGAAGAGGCCGAGGAAAAAATCAAAGAGGTCGCAGAGGCAGAGGGCAACACAACAAGTACCAAATATAAAAATCATAAATCTCTCGTAGTTCACCCTCAATGCTGATGAGATGTTGGTCTTAGGCTTAGGTCTGGGATTTGTGCCCAGTACAAATTTTAATGTCTTTGAGACAATCATAGATCTCAATCGTTTGATTAGAGATCTTACACTGAGGAAATATTTTTGGGGCCAAGGCCAGGATACGCCGGATGCCGACACCTCAGCAAATATTGATATTTGGGATACCCCAAATGGAGTAAGTCCTATAATGGACATTATGAACTTCGAAGAGGCCTGTGATTACCTTTCCCTTCATGACTTCAATTTTGAATGCTATGTACAAAACAGCTTCTTAAAAACCACTCATGGTGGCTTTAGGCCGCGTTCAGTCTTCTACCCTACCAGAGAAGGGGGCCCCTTTTAGAGGCCTTTCATCGTAGGGTAGAAGAGGATGTACTTACATTGTCCAGATACCACAATGCTGCCCCCCCCAATCTGAGTCAAGCACAGAAGCTGGCCCTTGATGCTCTGAGCAAGAGAGAGGATATAGTGATTAAAGCAGCGGACAAGGGGGGCAGTATTGTGGTACTGGACAGGGAGGCCTATATAGGGGAAGCTGAAAGACAAATTACAGATGCAGAGGTCTACCTCCCTCTCCCTAGAGATCCTACGAGCATATTCAAACTTCAGTTTCTAGATTTGCTGGACGATGGTCTGCAGGAGGGGGTGATTGATCAGGACACATTTAATTATCTTTTTGTTGAATTTCCTGTTATTCCCATCTTCCATCACCTCCCCAAGGTACACAAATCCTTGGAGGAGGTGCGGGGTAGACCTATCGTTTCAGGGATAGGTTCCCTTTTTGAGAAGATGTCAGGTTGGATCGAGTCCCTCCTGCAGCCCATCGTACAGCAAATACCATCCTACCTTAAAGACACTACTCATTTACTGACTTGCTTGCAGCAAGTGATCTGGGACAATGAGTGCTCCTGGCTCACTGTAGATGTAGTGGGCCTTTATTCCTGCATTCCCCACTTTCATGGCCTTGAGGCTGTTTCTTTGTCACTGGACATGTACAGCAACTATGACCCTAAACTAAAAATTTATATCCTGAAGACTTTGGAATTTCTTTTGAGTCATAATTATTTCAAGTTTGGTGATTCCTTTTTTCTCCAAAGGTGTGGGACCGCCATGGGAGCAAAGTTTGCCCCAGCCTATGCGAACATCCTCATAGGCTGGTGGGAAAGGACCCACGACTTTGGAGAACGAAATCCATACAGGCATTTGATAAGATCATATAAAAGATACATAGATAATCTTTTGTTTGTATGGTTAGGAACCAAATCAGAAATGGAGAATTTTGTAGCTTATTTGAATGACAACAATATTAACCTACACTTTACGTTCAACTTTGGTAAAACGGTAATACCGTATTTAGACTTATACTTGATGGGTGATCCTGCTAGTCATAAAATTATGACAACATTATATAGGAAGCCGATCACATCAAACACCATTTTACATGCCAAGTCTTGTCACCCCAAACATACAGGTTTTGGGGTGGCAAAAGGGCAATTTATAAGGCTAAAGAGGAACTGTTCATCTGAGGTAAATTTTATAAAATAATCAGATGTGTTGAAAGTACAGCTCCATGAAAGAGGGTACTCCTCAAAGGTGATAAACAGAGCCTTTCTAGAGGTTAGTAGATTAGACAGGACACAGATGTTACAACATAAACGAGGACAACAAAATGCTTGATTTGATCATAATAAACCTAAGTTTATCACCAATAATAGCCCACAATTTGGAGAAATTTGTCAGATTATAAATAAACATCTGCCAGTACTAACAGAGGAAGACAGTTTAAAGGATTTGATCAAAGATGGCATAAATTTTATATCGAGGAAGTGCCCCACTATAGGTAATATAGTGGCCCCAAGTTTACTCAGAAAAGAAACAAGTACAGGCAGTAGCTGGCTATCAATAAAGGGACATTATAAATGTCACTTTCTTAATTGTATAGCTTGCAGTCATGCAAATGTTACAGACAGGTTCCAATCAAGAATCACACAAAGAGTATTTCTCTCATCTAGTTGCACCAATTGCCGCACCAAATATGTAATTTATTTGGCCGAGTGCACACAGTGTGAGAAGCAATATGTTGGGTGCTCCACACGTGAAGCACGCTCACGTATTAGGGAACATCTTAACAACATAGACAAGAACATTGACGTGTCAGACTCAGTACATTATTTCATATATGAACATAATAAATCTATAACCAGTTTCAGATGGAAGGTTACTGAAAGTATCACACATACCCCCAGAGGTGGTGACAGATTACACAGATTATTACACAGAGAAGCATTCTGGATTTTCACCCTACAAACGAGACGCCCCAAAGGGCTTTAATGCAGTTGGGGATATCATAAACCATTGGCAACACAAATAGTGAATAGTAGGCTGTATCAGAGTTGCTCCTCAGGAGGCTTTTATTATATCATATGAGTTTTCACAGTGTATAGATATATTTGTCTCTATTTTCTGTGTCTGCTTCGCCTATAAGTCAAAGGACTATCAAGTGTTTTATGTTGTATTGAGCAAAATCATTTAACTCATGTAATCAAAATTGTTTATATATGCTGGCTATGACTCCTATTGAGGAGATAACAGTAGTTTAGACGGCATTAGTAATTTGATGAGCAACTGAACTTTTTTATAATCTATTGATATTTATATTTATATTTTTCCTAGTGTATTAATACTTATTCAACCATTTGATTAGACACGTTTAGGCTTCTTATGTTATAACTTGGAGTTGAAAAGTTAAAATTAATGACACTCAGTATAGACAATTGTATAAATGTGTATGCCATATTTACTTAAACAAGGTATGCATTACTCATCAGCTGTACACCCTTAGGTTCTTTATTGACCAGGCTATTTAAGGGTGTAAACCGGAAAATCTTTAAGGTCTATGAATAAGGATAGTTACCAGCCGAAACGCGTAAGACCGACTGGTTGCTGAGGAGTAATGGCATACTCTTTTACTCATATTTTTGAGTGTTATTTATTTTTTTGAGTGTTATTTATCTTTTGTTGTTTTTTTAAGCAATAAATTTACCACCGTTTTTTCTTTGAGGCTCGCTGGATTCTTTGTTTGTTCTTGAGTAGATATTATTTTCCCCTAACCATATAGCTGGTTATTTACCATTGCATATAGATATTTTTATGTTAGAATGAAGTCCAGGCTTACATTGTTAAGAGGCCCCGTTGCATTGGTGGAGAGCTAACAAAGATAAATATCTTACCTAGCTTGGATTTTATTTTAAATATATAAAAAAATAATAATAAACTTTTTTATCCGATTAAAATATGAAAATAATGATTAGTCGCAGCCCTAGTTTACGCACATAAACCCAACTGGAGTATACTATTTCTTCATGTGCGCTAACCCTACATAAGTTATATTAAGGTATGTTTTATATTTATTAAATTTAAAATATTTAAAAATATTAATAATTAATGTAAATAATTATTATAGAAGTACTTAAATATTTTTTTTAAAAAACATACTGTATTTTTACAGTATCTATAATAATTATTAATAATTGTTATTAATATTTTTTCAATATTTTATTCTTAGATAAAGCGACTTAAAGGGACAGTCTACTCCCGAATTTGTATTGTTTAAAAAGATAGATAATCCCTTTATTACCCATTCCCCAGTTTTGCAGAACCAACACTGTTATAGTAATGCACTTTTTACCTCTGTGATTACCTTGTTTCTAAGGGGCCAATTTAACAAATGTCTGTCCGACATGATCTGCAAAACAATACAAACTGTGCGAACAGAAAGAGTTTAAGTGCATTTAAAACAATAATTTTGTATGCTGTTTGCTATGCAGTGGGTAATTCCTTATATATAGTAGGCCTATCCCTTTAAACCATGAATAGTTTTGAAAGTCAACAGCACAATGTAGTTGTGTGAATGCTAAATATGAATGACTGGGCTGTACTACATACTACACTATGCTAGCATTTTTTACAGAGAAGAATCAGGGTAAAATATGATTATTATTATTAGTGATGATAGCCTCCCACATTAAATTCATAGGGTAATACCATATACTGATAACTTGTAACTGCTGAAGTACAGCGACTGGAGAATGTGCAAACTTCTCAGCTGTTGACAGGCCTGTCTGAGAACAGCAGATATATATAGCACAGCACAACACTGCTCCAACACTGCCTGAAGAGACCATAGATGAGGAAGCATTATCTCAGACCCATACTGACGAGCCCCAACTACACCTAGCAACAGTTCAGGGAAAAGAAGAAGAAAAACTTTCATCCAGTTCTCTGGGTGGGAGCATGTGTGACCTCCTACTCCTCTGACTGGTGTATCTGTGAGAAGGGACTGTATTCTATCATTTCCTGCATGACTTCAGCTGCTAGTAAACCCAGCACAG
Source organism: Bombina bombina (assembly GCF_027579735.1). Classification (NCBI taxonomy): domain Eukaryota; kingdom Metazoa; phylum Chordata; class Amphibia; order Anura; family Bombinatoridae; genus Bombina; species Bombina bombina. The sequence goes on along the minus strand of NC_069502.1, from coordinate 527,560,850 downwards.
TGGGATAGGTTTATCTGTGTATAGATTGTAATTGTGTTCACTGGGTGCTAGGCTAGTGCTTCAGTAGTTTTAGCTGTTATGAATGCTGTTAACTTCACATAAAGCCACAGGAGGATATAAGTGATAACCTGCCATTGTAACAGATATCTTCACTGGTCCTATACATAACCTCCAGGTAAGAAAAAAAATATTTAAATTATATAAATATGTATTATATGCATGTGGTATCTTGCTAATGTAATATATATATAGTTGTTTCTGTATAATATTTTGACCAATATTTCATAAATATGTTTGTAAAGTTTAACTTCTTTATGACAAACCCATTCTAATAAACAGTGTATGAAAATACTAAATATCTAAATATGATTAGTGGGAAATGTAATGTAACTGTTCTAATTTCCTTTTATATTCTTGGAACTATATACATTAGTTTGGCTTATGAAAACGATACATGAAAATCACAGTACATTCACAAAAAATGGAATTTCTGTGTAGTAGCAGCCTGCATTATTATCAAGGATAATGACATAGGTGTATTTACTGAAAGCATGGGCTGTATTTAACAACATGTATCATTCGGCTTTCACAATTCAGGTTACCTGAATATCCCTGACACATGCACGTCAGCTGACTAGTATATTAAGTCAACTGCAAGTTATTAAATTTGTAATAGTATTTTATGCAGCTGTATTAATAAATCGATGTACTAATCACAATACAAGGCACCTGTTGACGTTACGCATAAACAGTGACACATGAGATGCTGCTGATTTCAGATTATTATGCTTAACAATAACAGTTTAATAAATCAAGGCCTACTGTTGCACAGATTGTAATATTTATGTTTACAATCCTCTAAGATAGAATTGTCTTGAAAAATAATAATATAAAGCACTTTAGCATAAAAAATAAACGAGTGTTACCTTTACCCTAACAAACTTTTAAACCTGTTATCTGCTCATAATTTGCCTTTTTTAATTTATTTTTTGCAAATAAATAAATACACGCTTAGCTCTTTTTCTACCTGGAATATACCTAATAGGAATTATGCTTTACACTTTATGCCACCATGCCAGTACTGATCTGCTGCAGGAATATATATGATTGTTACTGGTCATCAACGTGGCACGGGATTAGAAATGGTCAAAAATAAAGGCCCTTTTATGGTGAAACTTAATTAGTGCATTTTATAAACATCACTCTTAAAAATAATTAATACATTCATTCATTTTCTTGGCACAACAATTTCTAAGAAAATATTACTATTATTTTTTTTTTAGAAATTGTAGTAATAACATGCTAGTAATATTATTATTATTATTATTATTAATAATAATAATAATTATAATATTATTATTACTATTATTAAGAGTGCTGTATTCCCTCTCTTTTTGGTAGAAATGATTGCTTTCCACTATGTGATCGTTTTTATTGTTTTCAAGTGTGTTTGAATCTAGTTTTAAACAAATGATCACTTAAATGATCATGTTTTAGTTTGAATAATACTGTATAATTATTTATGCAAATGTATGCTAATTATAACCCTAATTCTGTGTGTTATTCTGACATTATAAATAGAGTTCTCTCGTGCTGTGCTTCATCACTACTAAGTCATTTCAATTGTAGAGTCAGAATGTATGTTTCTAGTTTACATTAGACCAATGTTTCCTAAACCACTCTAGCTAAAGAATTATGATTTCAAATGCAAATCCCATCATGTATTACAATGTTGGATGAACCAGTAAAACAGCTGTGAATAAATTCATAAAAACTCATCAGGACCCTGTTTTTTTAAATTCTAATATGATTGAACACATATCTCTAGAACCTCAGGATTCTCCCTAAAACACTGGAGCTATTATTAAGCATGGATTACCTTTGCATCACGTCCCATAGAGAGAAACCTTTATAGGGAAAATCCCATAATTAGAATACCATTGAAAAAGACAGTAATTGGTGATTTAAATCCATTTGTACAATTGGCAAAATGATGTCATATTTATAATTTAAATGAATTTGCTCAGTTTTACATTATATTACTCTACCTCTATACACTACACAATAGCCTTCAACTGGAGCAATGTGTATGTGGACATATTTGTGCGCTTCTTTTTGGGTACTACCACTACGACTTACAATTGTCCTGGCATTACCAATAATAAAATCTAAATTAACCTGGTAGAACACTAAGGAATTGTTGTGTAAAACAACATTTCTTCAGATTAAAAACAAAAGCCAGACAAACCCCCATGTGTTAATTAATTTGCTTGTGAAATACTTGGCCTTTCTCTGCGTGGTTCTTTCTTTAGAATGAGCAGAGAGTGTTAGATAAATATTAGTACCAACTTGCAACACCGTATATTTATCTAAGCTGCCGAGACACACGGACTGCTTTGCTAATGTTAACATTTATCATACATTCATTTGTTGTATTTGTTGTCATTGAGGAGAGTTGTGAATATATATGTAGAGTGCACTGCTACAATAAGAATAGTTACGTATGCTTATTTTATTTTAAAGAAGCATTTTAATGCAAAAATGTATCCTAGTTAAATATGTGTTTAACCACTGCAAATTAGTTAAACACATAGGTAAAGTCCTGATTTGGAACCACAAGCATTGCATCTGCTCAGTGGAGCATGGTTGATGAGCCAATCAGTCTGGACTGTAGCCTTTAACTGGAGTTCAACACCTGCCAGAGTCAGTAATGCCTAAATTATAATTACAGCATGTCATTTTGCTTTAGAATGGGACTTTAAATAAAGTAAAATGCACTAGGGGTTATGCTATAAATTATTTAATCCAGTACACAACACATTATCATTTTATTTAAAAGAAAGAGGAAACGCAATATTTGAAATGATTTATGGGTGTTTCCTTTTTTACATATAAATGTGGTGACACATTTCCTGTGGATTTTAGAATGATTGTTCCATTGAGAAAATTCGATATTTAAAATAAATAATCCAACATTGTAATACATGATGGGATTTGCATTTGAAATCATTAGTCTATTAACTCTCCCATTAGCACAGGCAAATCCCAGTATTGCTACATTCCAAAGATAACTGCAGATATCCTTATCATTACACTGCAAGATAAGACAACAGCTCGCATTTAGAACAGGTGCCAGGGGATACTTTACGTGTGTGCTAATACATTACAAAAGATATAGGGCCAGATTACAAGTGGAGCGCTATTTAACGCTCCCACTCAAGCGTTAACTGCGATAGAAGTAAGATTTTTGCGCTCAGCGAGTTGTACTCATGAGTTGAAAGTAAACTGTTTTCACTTGAGTGCTAACCCAGCAAGCCCAAAAAGCCAAACTTACAATATCACGTGCGCGTTCACGTATTGCCCCATAGAAGTCAAAGGAGCAAAAAAAAGTGGGGGTAAAAAATAACACCAAACTGGCACGCAAACCCAATCTCATATTCTCATGTAAGCTAACACATTCCAATGTTCTTTACATAGAAGAATATGTTCTACTTATTCATAAATAAATATTTCTACATATATCTGATGGTATTTTTGTACAATATATCTATATCTATACCCAGTAGCGGACCTACTCACCAAAGGGCCCTGGTTCAAATTTTTTTTTTTGGTCACCACAAAGGTAACTCAGTAGTAAGCAAAAGTAATAATATAGATGCTGCTCTGTATAATGATTTTGAGGATATATAGATACTATAGATAGATGATCCTAGATTCTGCACTAATAAAATGTGCACATGCATTAGAATTGCACACATTCTGCACACACCTATAGACTGGCTACTATGGGACCTGCTTTCACTTGGGCCCTGGTGCAACTGCACCTGCTGCACCAATGGTAGTTCCGCCCCTGTCTATATCTATACATGAATATATATAGGTATAGATATATACAGATACATATAGGAATATCTATTTTAATGCAATGTGAAATGTTTACAGTAAACACATAGTTAAACCTTTATAAAAAAAATAATTAAAAAAATATGCTTTTACATGTTTCATCTACTTAACTGCAAAAAGCTCCAATGCACTTATATATATGTGTGTATACATATGTATTTATGTGTATATATGTCTGTAAATACAGATATACACATATAAATAAAACACGGAAGGGGACAGCACTCTCAGACCAACCGGGTACACATCCCATGATCCTGCAACATGCTCCGCCCTGGGTGCTCACTAGCACTCACAGGAAGCTTTGCTGTCCCAAGAGTCACAGGCAGTTAACCCCAGACAGGTCTGGCTGCAAGAACCATAGGGAAATTACAAAACAAATTAATACAACACACAGAGAAAGTCCAGCACTCACTTACAAGCTCTCAGCTAAGATTAAAAGCAAAATGGAAGATTTAGTTACTGCATGTGTCTGGGGTGATCACATAAGCCTGTGCACCCTCGACTTGTTCCCAGTTTGTTGGATTGAGAGCTAGCATTGTGTGGCTGTTTTAGGGTCCCAGGTTTTTGGAAGGGACCTTGATGAGGTACCTGGGCTTGTCCCATTTGGCCAAATGCGGTAACTAACCTTTCCATTTTTGCTTTTAAATCTTAGCTGAGAGCTTGTAAGTGAGTACTGAACTTTCTCTGTGTGTTGTATTAATTTGTTTTGTAATTTTCCCTATGGTTTTTGCACCCAGACCTGTCTGGGGTTAACTGCCTGTGACTCTGTAGTAGCTACAGGTTGTAGCGCATCTGGTCCCAGGAACAGTACAGTCAAAATTAAACTTATTGGCTAGAGCTTGCAATATTAAACAACTTTCCAATTTACTTCTGTTATCAATTTTGCTTAATTCTCCTGGTATCCTTTGTTACAGAGTAATCCAAAGTGAGTTTAGCATGCACGTGTCCTTAGCCATCTGGCAGCTGTATTTGCCACAATGTTTATAGTAATCTTATAAGAAACACAAAAATCTCGTAACTACTTGCACTAAAATGATTGAAAGAGGATTTCTCCAAGATATGCTATGCATTATTGTGGGTGCCAAAAAGGCAGGTCCTCAAAAAATATAACTAAAGTGTTATAAAGTGATGATAGACATAATAATTTAAAAGGAATAGTATATTTAATGTAGAAAATAATAATCTAAATATAGCGCTTGAATAAAAAGGTCTTAAACATATAATACATAAAACATAGAAATCTCTGCTGCAGACAGGGATCCTTCTAACAGAGTATGGGGTATATTTATTAATGTGTGGGTGGATATGATACGAAGTAGCGTATCATGTCCGCTGCACATCGATAAATGCCGACAACATACACTGTCGGCATTTATCAATACTCCAGCAGTTCTTGTGTACTGCTGGTGCAATGCCGCCCCTTGCAGAATCGCGGTCAATCGGCTGCTAGCAAGGGGTGTCAATCAACCCGATCGCATTCGATCGGGTTGATTTCTGTCCGTGGCCTCAGAGCAGACGGACAAGTTATGGAGCAGCGGTTCGACGGAAATAAGGGGCATCAAGCTCCATACAGAGCTTGATAAATCGGCCCCTAAATCTTAACCCAGAGGAAACCTTGTTGATAAAATCGTTGACACAAAACACATAAGCTGTTAAGATGCGGTGCACACTGTGTGTGAGAAAAGAAATGTCACAACGTTATCAGAGCGGTAATACCTTACTGTAACTACGGAGCTCCCAGTATTTATATCCACAAGGGTAAGATACGTTGCTAGTATACGTTGTGTATTCAGCTCTGGAACTCCCAACATACTCGCACAGAAGAAAGCCGCCAAGCTCTGCTTCCCTGCACTTCCTGGTGTTTACTTTCAGCTGTAGATACTCCCATGCTCCAAAGGTCACCTTTGATTACTCTTTAACAAAGGATACCAAGAGAATAAAACAAAATTGATAATAGAAGTAAATTGGAACATTTTTAAAATGCACATGCTCTGTCTGAATTATGAATGTTTAATTTTGATTTACTGTACTTTTTTAACCCCTTAAGGACAAGGCCATTTTTCAATTTCTTTCCCTTAAAGGGCCAGTAAACCTAGAAAATAATGTTTTATAATTCTGCACATAGTACAGAATGATATACCATTATATTAGTGCTAGCTTTATGCAACATAATATTGCGGTTACATTTTTATTAAAAAAGAGGGTTTTTCAGACCTGCCCTCTGTGCTCTACTGAGCAGGTCTGTTTTTTTCACTGAGCGCATCTGGCAGCTGTCTAGTCACAGCCAGGCCTGATCGCCCCATTACTCTCAATGTAGCTCGCTCCTGCTCTGTCTGACAGCGGGAGCGAGCTACATTGAGTGTAATGGCGCGATCGGGCCGGGCTGTGACTAGACAGCTGAACTGCCCAGATGCGCTCAGAGGGAAAACCAGACCCGCTCAGTAGAGCACAGAGTGCGGGTCTGAAAAACCATTTTTAACAAAAATGTAACCGCAATATTATATTGCGTAAAGCTAGCACTAATATAATGTTATATAATTCTGTACTATGTGCAGAATTATATTACATTATTTTCTAGGTTTACTGACCCTTTAAGGACCAGGGCTATTTTTACATTTCTGCGGTGTTTGTGTTTAGTTGTAATTTTCCTCCTACTCATTTACTGTACATACACATATTATATACCGTTTTTCTCGCCATTAAATGGACTTTCTAAAGATACCATTATTTTAATCATATCTTATAATTTACCATAAAAAATGATAAAATTTGATGGAAAAATGGAAAAAAACACCCTTTTTCTAACTTTGACCCCCAAAATATGTTGCACATCTACAACCACCAAAAAACACCCATGCTAAATAGTTTCTAATTTTCTCCTGAGTTTAGAAATACCCAATGTTTACATGTTCTTTGCTTTTTTTGTAAGTTATAGGGGACAAGTAGCACTTTGCTATTTCCAAACCATTTTTCTTTTCAAAATTAGCGCTAGTTACATGAGAACACTGATATCTGTCAGGAATCCCTGAATATCCCTTGACATGTATATATATTTTTTTATAGTAGATAACCCAAAGTATTGATCTAGGCCCATTTTGGTATATTTCATGCCACCATTTCACTGCCAAATGCGATCAAATAAAAAAAAACGTTCACTTTTTCAGAAACTTTTTCACAAATATTAGGTTTCTCACTGAAATTATTTACAAACAGCTTGTGCAATTATGGCACAAATGGTTGTAAATGCTTCTCTGGGATCCCCTTTGTTCAAAATAGCAGACATATATGGCTTTGGCATTGCTTTTTGGTAATTAGAAGGCCGCTAAATGCCACTACGCACCATATTTGTTTTAGGCCCAGCAGTGAAGAAGTTAATTAGGTAGCTTGTACGGAGCTTGTAGGGTTAGTTTTAGCTTTAGGGTAGTGTAGTAGACAACCCAAAGTATTGATCTTGGCCCATTTTGATATATTTAATGCCACTATTTCACCGCCTAATGCGATCAAATAAAAAAAATCGTTAACTTTTTCACTAACTGGGTTTCTCACTAAAATTATTTAAAAATATATTGTGCAATTATGGCACAAATGGTTGTAAATGCTTCTCTGGGGCCCCCTTTGTTCAGAAATAGCAGACTTATATGGCTTTGGCATTGCTTTTTGGTAATTAGAAGGCCGCTATTTGCCGATGCGCACCAAACTTGTATTATGCCCAGCAGTGACAGGGTTAATTAGGTAGCTTTTAGGGAACTTGAAGGGTTAAATTTAGCTTTAGTGTAGAGATCAGGCTCCCACCCCCTGATCCCTCCCAAACAGCTCTCTTCCCTCCCCCACCCCACAATTGTCCCCGCCATCTTAAGTACTGGCAGAAAGTCTGCCAGTACTAAAATAAAAAAGTTTTTTTTATTTTTTTATTATTATTTAAAAAAAATCAAAAAATCATTGTCTGCTGTGTAGGATCCCCCCTTAGCCCCAACCTCCCTGATCCCCCCAAAGAGCTCTCTAGCCCTCCCCCCACCATTTTGGGTACTGGCAGCTGTCTGCCAGTACCCACTTTGCAATAAAATAACTTTTTTTTTTTTTAAACCTAACTTTTTCTGTAGTGTAGCTGCCCCCCTCCAGATCCCCCCTCTTCTGCACCCACCACTCTCTCCCAGCAATTTTTCTCTCCAACTGCACAGCCACCCCTCACCTCCCGGAAGAACAGCTGGCCAGAAGGAAGTTCCCCAGCGATGGGCCACCCACCCGCCTCCCTGCAATGGCTCCCACCCACCAACGATTGGCACCATCGATGGCCGATGCAGAGAGGGCCACAGAGTGGCTCTCTCTGCATTGGTGTGCCTAAAAAGGTATTGCAGTGATGCCTCAATATCGAGGCATCACTGAAATATCTTGAAAGTGGCTGGAAGCGATCAGGAAACACGGTACATTGCTGGTCTTTGAAGACCAGTTTGTGTAAGACGTACCCTGTACGACACGCGCGTTAAGTGCCTTTTCAGTACCATATTTAAGTTGTATGCTGCCCTAGACACCCAAAATTCTGCCCCCCCCAGGTTTAATTCTTTTTTGGCCATAATATTTTTTGATCAGGGTGTAACTTGACTTCATTTGTACACAGTATACATGTAAGCAGTAATAATATTTATTTTACAATATATATATATATATATATATATATATATATATATATATATAGTGCTAGTTAAAGGAACATTAAACACTATGAGATGGTAATATAAAATGATAAATTGTATATAGTAAAACAACTCTGCAATATACTTTCATTATTTATTTTGTCCTCTTTGCCTGTAATTCCATTCTGAAATTGTGAGCTTTTCAGTTCCTGTTAGAAATGGAAGTGCAGAACACTGTTAAATCCAGCATAACCATTGGCTGCACACTCTAGTGGCCTATTTATAACTGTCCCTAATTGGCCACAGCAGAGAAGGTAACACAAGTTACAACATGGCAGCTTCCAGTGTTTTATAGACACTAAAACTTTACACTTATTTTGTCACTTTTTAAACAACTAATGAAACTTTAAAAAATAAATCTACATGTTAGTCATGGACTAATCTTTTCTTTGAATGCATCATTCTATCTAGCATGCATTTATTGTTTAATGTCCCTTTAAGTCACCTGCTGCTCCCAACAGAGACTCAAAAAGTGCTGCCCCTCAATCTGCCACCCTAGGCAAGTGCCTTCTTTGCCTAGGCCAAAATACACTGTGACTGTTCTATTGTAATGGACAGAAGTGACCTGAAACATGTATGTGACAGCAAAATGCATCCAAAAAGACACTATAATCTAGACCAGTGTTTCCCAAACACTGTCCTCAAAATTACATAGTTGATGCAGAGTCTGGTTTTAATCCATAAAGGGCATAAATCACCTAACATTCCTAAATTGTTTGGAATAACGTGCTTTAAAACATCAGGTATGATGTTGTATCGATCAGGTAGTGTAAGGGTTACGCCCGCTTCACAGTGACAGACCAAACTCCCCGTTTAAAGGGACAGTCTACACCAGAATTTTTATTGTTTTAAAAGATAGATAATCCCTTTATTACCCATTTCCCAGTGTTGTTTTTTTTAACTCTACGCTACTGTTACACCAGATATAAGTTGCACTGGGGTGACACTGTGCCCTGGCAGGCAGGCACTGAAACGCACACGTGTGAAGGAAACTGACTGCTATTATTTAACAGTCAAAAAAGTTTTTTTTTTTTTAAATCTACACTACTGTTACACCAGATATGAGTTGCACTGGGGTGACACTGTGCCCTGGCAGGCAGGCACTGAAACGCACACGTGTGAAGGAAACTGACTGCTATTATTTAACACAGTCAAAAAAGTGTTTTTTTTTATATCTACACTACTGTTACACCAGATATGAGTTGCACTGGGGTGACACTGTGCCCTGGCAGGCAGGCACTGAAACGCACACGTGTGAAGGAAACTGACTGCTATTATTTAACACAGTCAAAAAAGTGTTGTTTTTTTAAATCTACACTACTGTTACACCAGATATGAGTGGTGGCACTGGGCAAGTGGGCTGTGAGCCTGACACACACGCTGGCAGGCAGGCAACTGCAATTAGATTACACAAGAAAAAAGAAAAAAAAGCAGACTGATGTTCTAGCCCTAAAAAGGGCTTTTTGGGGTGCTGTCCTTACAGCAGAGATCAGATGAGTCCTTCAGGACTGTAGTGGACACTGAATACACTAGCCTAGCTCTCGATTTCCCTATTAAATCAGCAGCAGCTACACTGTCCTTCCTCTCACTAAGAATGCAGCTTCCGAATGAATCTAAAATGGATGCTGTCCAGGAGGTAGGAGGGTCTGGGAGGGAGGGTCTGCTGCTGATTGGCTGGAATGTGTCTTCTGACTGTGAGGTATAGGGTCAAAGTATTACTTAATGATGACGAATAGGGGGCGGATCGAACATCGCATATGTTCGCCCACCGCGGCGAACGCAAACAAGCTATGTTCGCCGGGAACTATTCGCCAGCAAACTATTCGCGACATCACTAGTTACAAGTTTATAAATAGAAGGAGAAAGAGGAATTAGTGCATCATATATTTGCTAACAGTAACAAATAGATTTCTGCATTGAAAAAAAAAAAACAGAAGAGTAAAACGTTCCTAACTAATAAGGGCTGGGTAATGAATTCATATATGCAGGCTGTAGAAACTATGTGAGAATGCTGCTGTTCTCTTACTTCTGCCTGTTATTTTCATTCCAACACAGAAGGAAAACATAAAGTTGGTAGAAACATTATTGTTGACTTTGGAGTCAGCATGTCAGATCATATTTACTACAATATTTTCCATGTGGCACTTTGTTTTTTTCCCCATATCATCAGGGGGTACTCATGCTCAGAAATGCAACATTTATATTCTAGTGGCATGGCCTAAAATTAAAAAATTAATTTGGAATATACAGAAGTGTTGACTTACAGTTTGGCCCAAAAAGTTTCAGCCATAAAATCCAGGATCATCATTTGGACCTACAGTACCTTTTTATTTCTACCAGACTTGCTAAAATAATTGTATGCTTCTGTCTATCAATAGGGTCTGTTGCAAAACTATCAGAGACGATTACAATAGTCTGTGGGTTCCTAAATATACAGGGCTCAAAATGTCACATCCTAAGCTACTAGCTAGGACAAAATGTTACTCACCACTTCTTCTATCTTCTAATCCCACCCACACCCACTACTTCACCCCCTATTTGCATATGTTTAGCCATTGTGAAATATTTTGTAATAATGTTTATATTTTATACCATAAGAAATTAAAAAATGCTAGGTAGTATATACAGTAATAAATTAACAAAAATAAGTTCATAGCAGTAAGAAATATCAACTAGAGGTTCTGGGGAAGACAACAGCTGGATAGAAAAAGGAAGTTGTTGAACTGAGAGAATACAGAGAGTGTTGGCAGTTATGTGAGGTTATAGCAGACCTGGAGATTTTTTTTTTTAAATCATCATCTCTCCCTTCTTGCTCTTAATTATCTTTCTCAGCTCCCTTCTCTCTTCAATCTCTCTTTTTTACCCTCACCCTTCTCTCTCAGGCCATATCTTCTCTTCACACTCTATATTTCCCCTCTGTCATATCTCTTCAATCTTTTTTTCTCCATTGTCTCTTAACTCTACCTTCTTTTACACTTTCACTTTTCCTCTCCAATCTCTCCCTCTCTGATCCATTTACCCTCTCAGAAGTAACAGCACTAATGGGGTCCCTACAGCCCTAGAGGAATAACAAATCCTTGCACTTTCATGTATATATAAAATCCCTTTAGATAAGTTTTAGCGCATAGCTCAAAATGTGTCTTTGTCAGTGCTGCAATAGGAATGTACATTCTGCAATTACAATGTGTCAACTTTACTTACAACATGCCACTAGACTTCAGACTCAACACTCACTAACTAACTTTCACTCGCCACCATTAAATTCACACTCGCCAATGGCTAGTGGGCTAGTAGAAATTGTGAGCCCTGTATATAAATAAATATATATATAAATGATCTGTGAAGAAGCACTTGCTGGACTTTAGACATCCGTGTCAAATCTTTTTATTGTATTGTGACGTTTCAGGACCACAAACGTCCCTTCATTTCTCAACTTGGATATATATATATATAAACTAAAATAATATTTTTGGAAAAATTATTTAGTAGAAATAGAATGTATTTTTTTACATTTGAATTGTAGAACAAATTTGAAAAAAACAATATTACATTTTGACATATCAATATTCAAATGTACCATTCAATTTAAGAAAAACACATTTGAAATATTGATATTAACAAAGGAACAATAGTTATTTTGTGTAAAACTTGTCCTTTGTCATACGCTCCCTAGTGAGGCCAAAAAGCAAAAATCTGCAACTTAGGTTTTCAAAAGCACCTATGTGGTTTGTAGCATTTGTAGGTTACAGAATTTGCTTTTTGGCCTTTCTAGGGTTGGACAGGTACAGTTTTACACAAAACGAGAGGTATTTAACACCTTTTTTAATTTCCATTGTAGTCTAGGTGAATCAGCATATGTTAAAGTTGATATTTTGAATGTTTTCTTTTTTTAAATAAAATGCTACATTTAAAGGACCAGTCAACACATTAGATTTGCATAATCAACAAATGCAAGATAACAAGACAATGCAATAGCACTTAGTCTGAACTTCAAATGAGTAGTAGATTTTTTATAACAAATTTCAAAGTTATGTATATTTCCACTCCCCTTGTACCATGTGATAGCAATCAGCCAATCACAAATGCATATACGTATAGTCTGTGAATTCTTGCACATGCTCAGAAGGATCTGGTGACTCAAAAATTGTAAATATAAAACACTGTGCACATTTTTTTTTAATGGAAGTAAATTAGAAAGTTGTTTAAAATTACATGCTGTATCTGAATCATGAAAATTTAATTTAACCTGAGTGTCCCTCTAAAGCAGTGCTTTCCAAACTGTGTGTCGGGACACACTAGTGTGTCGGCAGCAGTGTGTAGGTGTGTCCCTGCTTCAGCACAAATTTTTTTAAATTTAATTTTAAAACATTTTTTTTTTGTTTCTGACTTTCCGCCTGCCTGCTACGCATATCACATGGTTGACACGTGACTGATACCTAGGGGGTCAGAGATCATCTTAACCTATTGGTGCAGCTCAGTGGGAACTGAAACAATTCTGATTGGCGGCTTTGGCGGCACATTGACTCCTGACTGCACGTGTAGTCTCCTTAATTGGCATGTGATTGCACGTGTAGTCAGTGAGTGCGACAGCAGTGTTTTTGCAGCGCAAGCAGTAGTCAATCGGACTCACCGAGCTCTGAGGGTAGCAACTTAAACGCTGAGCTGAAGCCAGAAGTCAAAGGGTTGTTTTTTGCAGCTAGTTTCCAGTAGTGCATTGCTGCTCCTGCTCTTGATATATGGATAGGAAGGGGAAGCTTAAAAGTGCTTCATGAAAATGCAAGTGTCTAATATTCCACCAAATATTCAGAAATTGTGTTCATCCCATCAACCTCATGCATCCCATTAAAATAATAAGTAGCTATTGGTGTTGTTAAACTTTTTTTTAATTCTTGCACATACATACGGTTACTTGTAAATACATTTCGTTATTATACTATTTATGTATGTGTCCGTATCTCTTAAAACAATTTAGTTTAACCTCCTGTTTGCCTGTACAACTGAATTACTGTGTCGCAAAATTTTGTAGGTCTAATAAGTGTGTCGCCAACATGAAAAGTTTGGAAAGCTCTGCTCTAAAGGGACATAAAGCAGCAATAAGAAATTACTGGTGTGCATTACATCAAATTCTTATTGCAATATTGCTCGCCTATAATTATGTGTTTAACCACTACTATGGGGTTAAAAATATAGCTAAAATTAGCTCAAGACTAACACACAGCTAATCAAGGTCAACATTTGTTTATAGCAACCATCACCGTCCATGTTCAGCAAAGGTTCAGTAGAGCATTTCTGTCCAGGAATTAATCCCTTTTTGGGAGTAAAAATATTTTTTATTTGCAAACAATAGTGCACTTACAAAATGCTCTAAACCTTTAGGACATTTCCTTATGGCAGCTGTATGTCCCTTTAATGTTCAGTATAGAGAAATGTGACATAAGTCTTCTAAATAAAAATCACTAATCTTTACATTTCACACCTGGATATATGACATTTAGGCAGATGTCGGACAGTATAAATCAAAATACTCAGTCTCAATATTTATGTAAATCCCCACTTTGTAATTTGTACACCAATGATGCAATAATATTTTGTACTTTTTTGGACCCTGGATGTGACATTTTTCCTTTTATGCAGCTTCTTGTCACATAAATGCACTGTTGGACTTTGCAGAAGCAGACAAAAGAATTTGTAATGTAAACTAACATTAGAAAGTATTTGCTACTTTCAGTGCACAGTAGGATAGATTGAGACTTGCAGCCAGATATGGTTAAGATAGTACTGTTTAATGTTTGGCCATGTTTCTCTGTGTTAGCTGCTTATAGCACCATGATAATTACTTATAATAATTTTTATCCAGAAATTCCCACATTAAATGCAGTAAAGGTCCTTACGTACCCAGTAACAAGTTTAACTTGGTTAACACTTGGATTACAATTTAGTATAATTTCATCACAATGTTTTGAAAGGGACTTTCTATTTTTTTTTTAAATATAATTTTCCATTTCATTAGTGCATTGTAGTTTTTAAACAACACATTTTTAACTATGTATTTTATCCTTCTGGGAGGTTTCCATGAGTAAAACTTTGACTACATGTTTAGCCCTTTAAGAAGTTTACTCCTACAAAAAGAGAATTAATTGAAAAATAAAATTCTCTAACAACATTAAAGGGACATTAAACACCTTGAGATATTAATATAAATTGATTCATTATATGTAGTAAAAAAACTTTGCAATACACTTTTATTATGTATTTTGTTCTCCTTTCCTGTAGTATAATTCTAAATATTGTGTGCTTCCCAATGAATGTTAAACATGGAAGTGCAGACACAGCTATATACCACACAGTCATTGGTTGAACACTTTAGTAATCCATTTATACTTAAGCCGAAAAGGTAACCTAAGTTACAATATGGCGGCACCCACTGCTTTGTGGAAATTAACTTTCAATATTTTTTCAATATTCAAACAGCTAATATAATTTTTTAAAAAGCAGGTACAAATTGTTCTCAGGCAAATCTTTGCTAGTTTGAATACATAATGTAAGCAATTATTTATTTAGTTTTTAATGTCCCTTTAAAAATAGTTTTTACAGTATGTCCCTTTAAAGTTAAACATTTCTATAATTTTGTTGCAAAACAGCTCAGCATATTGGCAAGAACTTGTCCTTAAAAACAAAGCCTATTTGCACTTTTTTCTTTATGATTTTGTAAGAAACAATACTTCATCAAATGCAAAGTCAAAATTAAACTTAAAAGATTCAGATAGAGCATTCAATTTTAAACAATTTTACAATGTACTTCTATGATGTAATGTGCTTTATTCTCTTAAAATTGTTTGTTTGAAAAGCATACCTAGGTAGGCTCAGGAGCAGCAATGCACTATTGGGAGTTAGCCGCTGATTGATGGCTGCACATAAATGTCTCTTGTAATTGGCTCAAAAGATGTGTTTAGCTAGCTCCCAGTAGTGCATGGCTGCGCCTTTAAAAAAGGATACCAGGAGAGTGATGCAAATTTAAAATTATAGAACATAAATTGAAAGTTGTTTAAAATTGTATGCTCTCTCTGAATCATGAAAGAAAAAAATGTTGGTTTCTTGTCCATTTGCCAGTTTATCTCAAATTATAAAATGTCTCTGCATATCTTGTTATAGTTAGATGCATATTAAAGTGACAGTAGAAACTCTATGATTTCCAAGAGCAACAAATAAAGGGGACTTTCAGTCATGAAGTATAAAATACTTCATAATGAAAGTTCCTTTATTTTTCTGCAGCATTCGCCGCACTGAGCTCCTCAGGCCACCCACGGCAGAACGCTATTTTGTCAATTAGGTGACGTTTCCACCTCTTAGCCAATAGCCATGCGGGCCAGCTGGCATTATCCCGGATAGCTAGCACACTCTTGGCTAAGATCACCTCATGACTGAAAGTTCCCTTTATTTGTTGCACTGGTAAATCCTAGAGTTTCAAAAACAATAGGATTTACCATAACTTTAAGGTGAAACACTATACTTGATCCTAGCAGTTGTCAGTTTGGTCATGCCATTTTAGATTTACAACAAACCTAAGGGCTCAACCTGGAATTTTGCATTTGTCTATAATTATATAATTTATGTCAGAGCCTATTTTTATTTTCCCCACCCAGAAAAGTTTTTCCATCTTTGCTTTAAATGGAAATAATACTTCTTGTTGTCTAAACTTGGCGCTTTGTCCCACACTCCCTAGAGAGGCTAAAAAGCTAAATCTGTAACCATGGTTTTCAAAATGCTGCAAATTAAAATCATTTGCAACATTTGCAGGTTATAGAACCTGGGAGTGTGCAACACACATAAGCATACACAATAGCTAGAGGTGATCAGTGTTGTTTTATGTTTGCATCACTATGAATATGAACAGGAAAATCTGCCATCTGTTTCACCATCAGATTAATTCCAAATGATCCTGCACCCAAGGAGTAGTAATGGTCTTTCTATTTCATACTAGGGGCTGATGAACATATACAACCCATATTGGCAATGGCAGAGAATTTGATAAAACTGCAATGCTCACAAAATGCTGTATAAATGAGAAAATAACAGAAAGAAATCCTTACTAGTCAAACAAAGGAGTGAGGTGGGATATCATCACCACATGTGCAGCCCTTTACTGAATGATATATCCTGTGCCCCTCCTTAAATCCCTCTTGGACAACTATACCTCCTCCTTCCTACAACTCCCTCAGTTCCTCTTTCAACCCCTCTCTCCCCCACAACCTCTGGGGGTCCTTTGTATAGGTTATGGTGACTGATGGACTTGTGAACGTTGCCATTTTATACAGGCCGTACTGATGCAATGTGTGACTACAGCTATAGCTGTGTATTTACTCATTGACGTCTTTATTCCAGTGCTCTCCTTTAAATGTGTTTCCAAAGTCTATTATGCTTCAAGGTTTCTTTTGATGTGATGAAAGGGAAGTATTGTTTTTTAGTGGTAGAACTGCAACATAACATTTCATTTCAGTTCATAGAACATATCACAAACAATATTTGTAACAGTTCCTTTGTGTAATTTTAGTTACGTTTATTGATATAAAGTGATTGAACAACAATGTGTATTACATCATTGTCTCAAAATACAAGATTTATTCTTCCCCAGGTATTTTGTTTTTCACTTTATCTGTATGTGTGTAACAAAACAAACATTTTGCAAATGGTTGTTCCCTGAAGTCTATGGTCAGTTACAGAAATGAGTCATGAACATTATGTTGGCATTGTATCTAATACAATCTAAAAATAGTGCGTTATTTATTGCAGAGCATACAAGCTCATTTTTTCTCACTGGTTACTTATCTATTGTATGGATTACTTTTTTTACAATGTTGATTTATCTTCTGTCTTCATATTTTATATTGTACAATTTTAACAAACAAGTTACTAAGGGGTATTTTTAAATTCCAATCATTCTCTTAGGGTTGCTTAAAGGGACAGTCTACTCCAACATTTTTATTGTTTAAAAAGTTAGAAAGCACCTTTACTACCCATTTCTCAGCTTTGCACAACCAACATTGTTATATTAATATACTTTATAACCTTTAAACCTCTAAATCACTGCCTGTTTTCACAGCTAGACAGTGCTTGTTCGTGTGTGCCAAATAGATAACATTGTGCTCACTCCCGTGGAGTTATTTATGAATCAGCACTGCTTGGCTAAAACATAAGGCTGTAAATAGCACTGAGATAAGGAGACAGTCTGCAGAGGCTTAGATACAAGGTAATCACAGAGGTAAATGTATATTAATATAACAGTCTTCTTGGTTATGCAAAACTTGGGAATTGTAAATAAAGGGATTATCTATCTTTTTAAACAATAAGCATTTTGAAGTAGACTGTCCCTTTAATATGTAGCTGAACTTAATTAAAGGGACATAAAACTGCATTAAGAACATGCAGAGTATTAGAGCAGTGTTTATCTACCTTTTTGTAGCAAGTACCCCAGCAGACATACAGAAGTTTCCTATGTACTCCAACTGTAGCACAAATAGTATTGATCTTTTACATGTCAAAAAGGAAATCATGTGTATCACTTAATTTTGCATGCTTATATCAGACACTCAATCAAAATTAAACTTTCATTATTCAGATAGAGCATGCCATTTTAAACAACTTTCCAATTTACTTCCATTAACAAAATGTGCACAGTCTTTTTATATTTAAACTTTTGAGTCACCAGCTTCTACTGAGCATGTGCAAGAAAAAGTGTGTATGCATTTGTGAATGGCTGATGGCTGTCACATGGTACGTGTATGCATTTGTGAATGGCTGATGGCTGTCACATGGTACAGGGGGAGTGGAAAAAGACATAACTTTTAAAATTGTCAGAAAAAAAATCTACTACTCTTTTGAAGTTCAGACTAAGTGCTATTGCATTGTCTTGTTATCTGGCATTTGTTTATTATGCAAATCTACTGTGTTGACTGGTCCTTTAAGTAAATAAATAGGAATCCGATATTTGTTTTATGTTTTCCAGAATTGTATATTTGCCAATATCACAACACAAAATAATAAACACTTAACACACATATATATGGTCCATTGATATAAATAATTCAATGCAATTCATGTTCTTCTTTAAATAAAAAAAGAGGAAAATAAACTCTTTTCTGCTTGATGATGGAAGTAATATTTATGGTACCATCTTTCTATTTTTAATGATCATTTCATGCACAGTTTATCTGTCTCGATTTACTGCGGCACACTACAGTATGATGCACTTTACCTATTTCACAGTGACACATTTATCTGGCCCTTGTCTCTGTGACACTTGGTCACAGTAATTCACCTTACATGGCACTTTCCCTGTTCGTATCATTGAAGCTCAACTCCAGCCCCCAAATGCTACTAACAAACCAGACTCTAAGGTTTTAGCAATTTGGGGTAAATCGGTGATTGAGCAAACCTAGGCAGGGAAATACTCACATTCTAACCTGTTAGGAGTGTTCAAGGGTAGAAATGACAAACAAAGCTTTCTTTGATATCTCATGTTTATAATAGCTATATCAGGAAAATAATGATGAAGGCCAATCCCTGGAGAACCCCTTGGCAATGCTCCAAGTACCCCAATGGGTACACGTAGCACAGGTTGAGAAACTAGCGGTTAGAGTATTTGCTCCTTTTCACCTACATGTTTAACCCAAGCAAACACATAGGGGTTAATCACAATTGGTTATTTGATTCAAATCCGCATGTTAACAGCTGGCAATCTGCTGTGTTCAATGTTGATGCAATCACAGTCAGACATTTTCATTGTTATTCTCAGCACTTTGTTATTATTATAGTTTAAGAGAAGAATGTCCTTATATTGAACATGCACCAGACCTGTTTTTCTGATTACAAAACAAATTCTCCATACTGAACAGCACCTTACGGGGTCATTTTTTACTTCAACAGCTAAAAGTACTAGACAAACCATGTATCACAGTTTTTGTACTTATTACACATACACCTAGATTACAAGTTTTGCGCTATAGAGGGTGCGAAACGAACGCAACAAAAAGTTGCGTTATTTCACCCTCCATAGCTCTGCCATTACAAGTTTTGAAAAGCCACCTTGTGTGTGCGATATGGTTGCGATGAGCTCCATACCGCACAAAATACAAGCGCTGCTTTGACGTGCTCATGCGCGTTTCCCCCATAGACAACAATGGGGAGAAAGTGTTAGTTTTTTTTCTAACACCTGCGATTGCAAAATGAAAGGCTCCGTAACGCAACCCCATTGATGTCTATGGGGAAAAAAAGTTACGTTATCGCCGATATCGCCGCCACCAAAATAAATCTATTAACCCCTAATCTGCCGCTCCCGATATTGCCGCCACTATAATAAAGTTATAAACCCCTATTCCTCCACACCCCAACATCGCCCACACTATAATAAAGATATTAACCCCTATTCCGCTGCTCCCTGACATCGCAGCTACTAAATAAAGTTAACTCCTAAACCTCTGGCCTCCCACTAAATAAATATATTAGCCCCTAAACCGCCAGCCCCCCACATCGCCAAAAATGAACTTAAACTATTAACACCTAAACCTAACAACGCTCTAACTTTAAATTAAAATTACAAGATCCCTATCTTAAAATAAATAAAAACTTACCTGGGAAATTAAAAAAAAACTAAATTTAAACTATAAATTAAACTAGCATTCCTCTTATACTAAAATTTAAATAACTACAAATTAAAATAATAAAATTACACATTAAAAAAACCTAACCCTACTAAAAAAATTAAATCTACAATTACAAAAAATAAAAAAATACTAAAGTACAAAAAGTAACAAGCACTAAATTATCTAACAAACAAAATTATCCAAAATAAAAACAATTACACCTAATCTAATAGCCCTATCAAAATAAAAAAGCCCACCCAAAATTAAAAAAAACTAGCCTACAATAAACTACCAATAGCCATTAAAAGGGCCATTTGTAGGGCATTGCCCTAAAGAAATCAGCTCTTTTCCCTGTAAAAAAAAATACAAAGACCCCCAATAGTAAAACCCACCACCCAACCAACCCCCTAAAATAAAAAACCTAACTCTAAAAAAACCTAAGCTACCCATTGCCCTGAAAAGGGCATTTGTATGGGCATTGCCCTTAAAAGGGCATTCAGCTATTTTTTATTGCCCTTAAAAGGGCATTTAGCTCTTTTAAGAATGCCCAAAAAGTATTTCTTGTACTTTAGTATTTTTTATTTTTTGTAATTTAGTATTTTTTATTTTTTATAATTGTAGATTCTATTTTTTTAGTAGGTGTAGGTTTTTTAATGTGTAATTTAATTATTTTAATTTGTAGTTATTTTAGTTTTAGTATAATGGTAATATTAGTTTAATTTACAGTTTAAATTTTGTTTTTTTTAATTTCCCAGATAAGTTTTTATTTATTTTGAGATAGGGATCTTGTAAGTTTGATTTAAAGTTAGGGAGTTGTTAGCTTTATGGGTTAATAGTTTAATTTAGTTTTTGGTGATGTGGGGGGCTGGAGGTTTAGGGGTTAATAGGTTTATTTAGTAGTAGTGATGTGGGAGGCCAGAGGTTTAGGGGTTAATAACTTTATTTAGTGGCGGCGATGTTGGGGAGTGGTGGAATGGGGTTAATATTTTTATTATAGTGTGGGCAACGTTGGGGTGCGGGGGAATAGGGGTTAATAACTTTAGTATAGTGGTGGCGATGTTGGAGAATAGGGGTTAATAACTTTTATTAGTGGCGGCGATGTCGGGGGCGGCAGATTAGTGGTTAATAAGTTTAACATAGTGTTTACGATGCAGGAGGGCCTCGGTTTAGGGGTTAATAGGTAGTTTAAAGATGTTAGTGTTCTTTGTAACAGTTTAGTTATGAGTTTTGTGTAACAGTTTTGTGGCGTAAAACTCATAACTACTGGTCTCAGATTGCGAAATGCATTGTGTCGGTATAGGGTGTAACGCAAGCTTTTGAGCCTCACTGCAAAACTTGTAATGGCAGCGGGGCTGACGTTGCGTTACAGGCTAAAAGGCTTGCGGTACAGTTATACCGACAAGAATTGTAATGGCTGTGTTGCTGTTTTAACGCTGAAATGGCAATTTTTTCATCGGTAAAACACGAACGCAAAACTCATAATCTAGTTGACTGTTAGTTATTCATGTAATAATACACACCTAGTTAGTTAAAGGGACAGTCTACTTGAACATTTTTATTGTTTAAAAAGATAGATAATCCCTTTATTACCAATTCCCCAGTTTTGTATAACCAGCACTGGTAAATTAATATTCATTTTTACCTCTGTGATTACCTTGTATCTAAGCCTCTGCAGACTGCCCCCTTTTCTCATTTTTTTTGACAGACATGCATTTTATCCAATCAGTGCTGATTCATAAATAGCTCCACAGGAGTGAGAACAATCCTGTTTATATGACACACATAAACTAGCAGTGCCTAACTGTGAAAAATAGACAAAATGCACTGAGATAAGAGGCGGCCTTAGAAATCAGTTTGAGCCTACCTAGGTTTAGCTTTCAACAAAGAATATCAAGAGAACAAAGCAAATTTGCTGATAAAGGTAAAATGGAAAGTTGTTTAAAATTGCATGTCCTATCTGAATCATGAAAGTTTAATTTTGACTTGACTGTCCCATTGATAATGTAATAATAAACCCCTAGTTATTTATTGATGTAATTAAATACACCTAGTTAGTTAATAATGTAATTATAAATCCCAAGTTAGTTATTCAATGAATAATAGACACCTAGTTAGTTATTAATGTAATAAACAAACACCTATTTAGTTAAAGGACCACTGCAGTAGAATTACATAATTAACAAGTACATTCTACTGCAGTGGTGTTGACCATTCCCTCCTCCTACGGACTCTCAGCTCCCTTGGGCTCTGTGACATTGCCCTCTCCTGGATCCACTCTTATCTCTCTAATAGGTCCTTTTCTGTCTCATTTGCTGGTGACTCATCCACTCCACTGCCTTTGTCTGTTGGAGTACCTCAATGCTCTGTTCTAGGCCCTCTACTCTTCTCTATTTATACTTCCTCACTGGGTAAACTTATTAGTAGCTATGGCTTCAACTATCACCTCTATGCTGATGATACTCAGATCTACCTATCCACCCCTGCACTCTCTCCTTCTGTCCTTTCCCACATCATCGGCTGCTTATCTGGCATTTCTTCCTGGATGGCCTCTCACCACCTAAAAATCAACATGTCCAAGACTGAGCTTCTTCTAATCCCCCCAACTAATTCTACTCCAGTTTCAACTTTACTATCACTGTCGGTGACACCACTATCTCCCCATCACCCCAAGTCCGCTGCCTTGGAGTTACACTCGACTCCAATCTGTCCTTCATACCCCACATCCATTCGCTCTCTTCATCCTGTCGCAACCACCTACGCAGTATCTCCAAAATTCGTCCTTTTCTGAGTGCTGAAACTACTAAACAGCTAATCCATTCCCTAGTAATTTCCCGGCTTGACTACTGTAACAACCTACTAACTGGCCTTCCTCTCTCTTGCCTCTCCCCCCTTCAATCCATCCTAAATGCCTCTGCTAGGCTAATCCACCTCTCCCGACGCTCTGTATCTGCCGCACCCCTCTGTGAGTCCCTTCACTGGCTCCCC
This sequence comes from Bombina bombina, assembly GCF_027579735.1. NCBI lineage: Eukaryota > Metazoa > Chordata > Amphibia > Anura > Bombinatoridae > Bombina > Bombina bombina. The sequence continues at coordinate 527,537,629 of NC_069502.1, read as the reverse complement.
ATTCACAGCAGAATTAAATTCAAAATTCTCACTTTGACCTACAAAGCCCTTATCAATGCAGCCCCCCATACCTGTCCTCACTCATCAACAAATATACTCCAGCCCGTCCCCTAAGATCCAACAACGATCTACTCCTTGCCTCTTCTACCATCACCTTCTCTCATGCTAGACTACAGGACTTCTCTCGTGCGGCACCAACCCTCTGGAACGCACTTCCTCGTGCTGTCAGACTTTCCCCCAACCTCTCCTCCTTTAAACGCTCCCTAAAGACCTTCTTGTTCAGGGAAGCCTATAACCAAATCAGTAACTAATGAATTCCACTTGCCTTATAGTTGCCCTCATCTAACTTCACACTAACATCATTCCCACCTTTGCAGTCCCCACCTCCTGTTTCTCACCCTCCTACCCATTTAGATTGTAAGTTCCCACGGGAACAGGGCTCCCAATTCCTCCTGTATTTGTTTGTTAAATTTTGTCTGGTGTCTCATATTGTACTGTCCTTTTATCTTTGTTACCTATGAACAGCGCTGCGGAATCTGTTGGCACTTTATAAATAAAGAATAATAATAATAATAATAGCACTTACTCTGTCCGAAAAATAATCTACTGCTTATTTGAAATTCAAATGTATTTTTTTCTCCCATTTTCCGGACCCCTGTATCATGTGACAGACATCAGCCAATCACAGACTAGTATACCTATACCCTGTGAGCTTGTGCACATGCTCAGTAGGATCTTGTTCCCCAGAAAGTGTGAATATAAAGAGACTGTGCTAGATTTGATAATGGAAATAAATTGGAAAGTGTCTTAAAACTGCTGCTCTGTCTGAATCATAAAAGTTTATTTTGACTTGAGTGTCCCTTTTTTAATAATGTAATAATAAACACTTTTACAGCAATAAAAATGAGCCACATCTATAACCCAAAAAACATATATATTCACTATACCAATAATTCCCTTTACACATGCAACCTAATAACCTCAAAACACACAATGAAAAGGGACGACTCAACATACAGGCCCTTCACCCTGTGATGTAATCTTTAAATCCATTTTGTTTGTAGTTTATCAAGAGCATTCCGTTTTTGGATTACAATATCAGGAAATTAAAAATGCAGTTAATAATTTTGTGTTGTTTTCGGAAGCTAATGATTTTAAATTTCAGGTGTATTAACTGTGGCAGCATTTGGAGATTGTGACAACTGAAAAAACACCCTGACAATAATGGCTGAAGGTCATGTTTAAGAAATCTTTGCCTGTTTGTGGCCCTTGGATACCAACTATTTAAAGAGTAGCCATAATGAAACTAATGTAACATTCAGAGCAGTTCTAAACTATAAAGTGTGAAACAGAAAAAAGCTGAGCACAAGGATAAATATTGAGGGTGCATAGAATATAGAATCCAAAAACCGCATAAGGTGTTGAGGGGATAATTAAAAATGTAAAATGTATTAAAAAATGTAAATAAAACAATTGTAAGAGGACACATGAGACTAGACAATGAAGGATATTGTACATGTTTTGCTTCCCTCGCTGTGTTTTCAGAGATATTAAGAGCGCAAGAGGTACTGATGGGAGCTTTATTTTTCGCTACCTATAAATCTACCCCCAATGTTTCTGGCTCACCGGAAACATAAGTTAAGAAGCAGCGGTCACCTTTTAGGTGGCGAACTGCAATCATCCCGATTCAATATGGTCAGGATGATTGAGAGCCCCTGCTAGCGGCCGATTGGCCACGAATGTGCAGGGGGCGGCATTGCACGAGCATTTTACCAGAAATGCTTGTGCAATTATAAATGCTGACAGCTTATGCTAAAGTGAATCATGTCCACCCGCCATTTGATAAATCGGCCCCTAAGAATAGAGTGGACCCTCCAGTGAGAACACAACTTTTTACATTCAGTATGCTATTAAATAGAGCATGCTCACTAAATCATAAAATATCACAGTTTTGCTGAATTCTTACACTACCTACCATGATTGAGAATTTGATAGGATCACCTTAAGTGATAACCCTCTCTGTTTGCAAGTCAAACTTCAGTTATTCAGTTATTATAACATTCTAAACTAGAAATTCCAAGTTTCTCTGTTTCACCATTCTACTTGCATGTCTCAGGTTACTGACAAAAATGGCGACCAAATAATAGCCTTGGTGACCTATTATTCTAGATTTTTTTAAAGACAGGAGGCAAGTATTTTACATTCAATTATTGACAGAATCCCAACAGCAGCAAAGACAAAGTGACATCATAACAGGAAAAAATTAACAATCAATAAAATCACAGCGCTATGTTAAAACTCAAGGAAGATTGTCTCTACTTCCTTCTTCCTTAGCAATGCCATCACATAGTAGCAAGAATAGACCAGAAACCAAGCAAAACACAAAATCCTCATAGGTCAAACTTGAAGATGAGAATTTGAGAAAATCTGGAACATGAATCCTATAAGGAACAGATGAACAGACAGACCAGGTAATCCAGGAATCACATGCTGGAACATTTATTCAGCAGCTGAATACACAAACCAGGAAATCTATGAAGCTTGCACTGAAAAAATAATCACAACAGATAAGGCATATGAACTGTAAGATACAAGAGGATTTGTATCAAGAGACAGAGGAAAAACCTTGCAACAACAATATGGAATAGTAAATACTATATAAAAATTCAATATGTACATGTGATCAAACAAATGAAAACAATAGGAACAGAATAAAAACACAATTATACTTCTATGGTTTACATTGTTTGAAAGGGTCCATTAACACCTTAATGACCGAGGACGTGCCGGGCTTGTCCTATAAGAAACGGTTGTTAACGACCAAAAACGTGCCTGGCATGTCCTCAGGGAAAATGAATGCTGGAAGAGATCGTGATCGCTTTCAGACGCTCCCAGGGTATTGCAGTGATGCCTCAATATTGAGGCATCATTGCAATACCCTCTGGTCAGTAACCGATCTAGAGAAGGTGGGAAGGAGGGAGGAAGGATGGAGAGGGGGATAAGAGTTGCAAAAGCAATCTGGGAGGTGGAGGGTGGTAGGGTATTGCGGAGGGGCAGCTACACTACAGAACAAATTGTATTTATAATTAAAAAAAAAAAAAAATGAACCTAATTTGCAGCAAACTGGGTACTGACAGACAACTGCCAGTAGCTAAAATGGCGGAAAATAGAGGGGGAGGGTTAAAGAGCTGTTTGGGGGGGATCAGGGAGGTTGGGGGGTAAAGGGGGATCCTATGCTGCAGAAAATATCAAATACATTTTTTTATAAAAATTTAGACTTTCTGCCAGTACTTAAGATGGGGGTGGCCATTGTGGGGTGGGAGAGGGAAGAGAGCTGTTTGAGAGGGATTAGGGAGGGATCAAGAGGTGGGATGTGTTAGGTGAGAGGGTAATCTATACACTAAAGCTAAAATTAACACTACAAGCTACCTAATTAACTCCTTTACTGCAGGGCATAATATGAGTGTGGTGCACAACTGCATTTAGCAGCCTTCTAATAACCAAAAAGCAATACCAAAGCCATATATGTCTGGTATTTATGAACAAAGGGGATAACAGAGAAGCATTTACAACCATTTTTGCCATAATTGCACAAGCTGTTTGTAAATAATTTCAGTGAGAAACCTAAAGTTTGTGAAAAAGTTAGCACATTTTTTTATTTGATCGCATTTGGCGGTGAAATGGTGGCATGAAATGTACCAAAATGGGCCTAGATCAATACTTTGGGTTGTCTACTAAAAGATATATATACATGTGAAGGGTTATTCAGGGATTCCTGGCAGATATCAGTGCTACAATGTAACTATCGTTCATTTTGAAAAACAAAATGGTTTGGAAGTGCTACTTGTACTTATTGCTATATAACTTGCAAAAAAAAGCAAAGAACATGTAAACATTGGGTATTTCTAAACTTAGGACAAAATTTAGAAACTATATAGCATGGGTGTTTTTTGGTGGTTGTAGATTTTGGGGGTCAAAGTTTAAAAAAGTGTGTTTTTTTCAATTTTTTCATCATATTTTATAATTTATTTTATAGTAAATTATATTATACTAGTCCTAAAGCCCGTTCAAACGGGCAATTTTTTGCAGTACGGCGGTCCCACCCCTTGCTCTCTCTCTCCCCCTCTCTTTTGTGCTCTCTCTCCCTCTCTTTTGCTCTCTCTCTCTCTCCCCCCCCTCTTTTGCTCCCTCTCTCCCCCCTCTCTTTTGCTCCCTCTCTCCCCTCTCTTTTGCTTTCTCTCCCCCCTCTCTTTTGCTTTCTCTCCCCCTCTCTTTTGCGCTCTCTCTCCCCCTCTCTTTTACGCTCTCTCTCTCCCCCTCTCTTTTGCGTTCTCTCTCTCTTTTGCACGCTCTCTCTCACCCTCTCTTTTGTGCTCTCTCTCCCCCCCTCTTTTGGGCACTCTCTCTCCCCCTCTCTTTTGCGCTCTCTCTCTCCCCCTCTCTTTTGCGCTCTCTCTCTCTGCCCCTCTTTTGCGCTCTCTCTCCCCCTCTCTTTTGCACTCTCTCTCCCCCCTCTCTTTTGCGCTCTCTCTCCCCCTCTCTTTTGCGCTCTCTTTCCCCCCATCTCTTTTGCAATCTCTCTCCCCCTCTCTTTTGCACTCTCTCTCCCCCTCTCTTTTGTGCTCTTTCTCTCCCCCCTCTCTTTTGCTCTGTCTCTCTCTCCTTTTTTTTGCTCTCTCTCCATCCCTCTCTTTTACTCTCTCTCTCCCCCTCTCTTTTGCTCTCTCTCTCTCCCACCTCTCTCCCCACTCTCTTTTGCTCTCTCCCCCCCTCTCTTTTGCTCTCTCTCTCCATCCCTCTCTTTTTCTCTCTCTCCCCTCTCTATTGCTCTCCCCCCTCTTTTGCTCTCTCTCCCCCTCTCTTTTTCTCTCCCCCCTCTTTTGCTCTCTCTCCCCCTCTCTTTTTCTCTCTCTTCAATCTCTTTTGCTCTTTCCCCTCTCTTTTGCTCTTTCCCCTCTATTTTGCTCTCTCCCCCTCTCTTCTGCTCTTTCCCCTCTCTTCTGTTCTTCCCCCTCTCTTTAGCTCTTTCCTATCTCTTTTTGTCTCTCCCCCTCTCTTTCTATTTCTCTCCCCTCTCTCGCGCCGACCATCCCCGCCCCCCACCACGCCAACCACGTCCACGCTTCGACCACGCCCACTTTTGCCGCAAACAGCATGTCAGGTAAGGCCAGGTGTGTTTGTCCTCGTGCTGTCTCTACTGCGCATGACAGCTTCGGACAAACACACTTTGCCTTTTATATTATAGGATGATGAAAATAATGGTATTTTTAATGGCGAGCAAAACAGTATATAATATGTGTGGTACATTAAATGAGTAAGAGGAAAATTACAGCTAAACACAAACAACGCAGAAATGTAAAAACAGCCCTGGTCCTTAACGGTAAGAAAATTGAAAAATGGTCTGGTCACTAAGGGGTTAAAAGATACCATAGGGAGGGAAAATACTCACCTCCAGTCTTTAACGGAGCACTAAACCCAAAATTTTTCTTTCATGATTCAGATAGAGCATGCAATTTTAAGCAACTTTCTAATTTACTCCTATTATCAAATTTTTATCTTTATTTGAAATGCAATAATGTAAGTTTAGAAGCCGGCCCATTTTTGGTGAACAACCTGGCTTGTTCTTGCTGATTGGTGGATAAATTCATATTGGGAGGTATGTGACAGGCTCATCAGGCATCATTTACAACCATGAAATTGACATTCATTCACAGGCAATCATTATGATTGTTTGTGAATGAATGTAAATATATCATGTATAGTTTGTAGGAGGCATGGCATGACAGCACAGTACAGTGTATATATATATATATATATATATATATATATATATATAATGTATATATATATATCCTGTATTAGGCTACAATGTGTGATTTTGTAAATTTTTTGGATGGTGGTGTGCCACAGGATTTATTAATGTAAATAAGTGTGCCACGGCAAAAAAAGGTTGCAAATCACTGCTCTAGAGCTACCAACCCTATTTGGGAGGAGTGAGCTAACTTATTAAGGACCCTGGAGGGGGCTGGCTTCTTATGATCTGGCTATCCAAGACTCACAAAGACCCACATAGGTGCTATCCATAGCTCACAAATACCCACATAGGTCTGGGATGTAGGAGTAAAGGGAAGGGTAGTTACAGATTAGTAAGAATAGAGACAATTCTTAAGCTCTATACTATGACATCCAGAGCTAAAGGTTCTTTAGCAGGGCCAGAGCTCCCACTAGGCGATCTAGGCGGCCACCTAGAGCGCACTGCCGTCTAGGGCACAGCCAGCTCCGACCCGGGTTCCCCAACTTTCAGCCTGCTACAACATATATCAGAGTCAGCAGCCCTAGTGTTTACTAAAAAGCTTAATTTTGTTGCGGCATCTCTTAGGGACTCCTAGCCCTATTAACACGTGTGGAGATTAACCCCAGTCAATCATCTCTGTGTGTTAGCGCTATGATTAGCTCACACGGCTGTAGTGGGCTGAAAAGAAAGTCAGTGAAATTACCACCTTAAGCAGCACAGGCTGATGACATCACTCCCTGGTGCCAGGCTCAGCAAACTTAACTAGCCCTAAATTAACTGTGCATGCCCAGTTAGTTCACCTTATGTACATAATATACATTAAATCAAAGAAACAACCGTGAGGTGTGCAGCTGAGTGCTGGTGGGGATACGCAGTCGGTCAGTACACACGGGCATCCCGGTTACTTGTGTGGCTGCGGGGATATGAGGCAGCAGAGAGGATGATCACACTTTTGCAACTTTCAAGACACACAAGGTAAGACACGGACCGAGCTGTATAAGTGCGAAGTAGTATGGAGAGACTCTGTAACATAAAAATTGCTGGGCTTGATAAAGCAATAGGGTGCACTTTTATCCATAACCCCTGTATTAACCATTTCACTGTAAAATGGGCTGATGCAGCACCTAAGCTCTGTCTTTCTTTCCCCCCTCTGTCTCTCTCTCTCCCCCTCTCTCCCCCTGTCTCTCTCTCTCTCCCCCTCTCTGTCTCTCTCCCCTCTCTTTCTCTATCTCTCCCCTCTCTGCCTCTCTCTCTCTCTCTCTCTCTCTCTCTCCCTCTCTCTCTCTCTCTCTCTCTCTCTCTCTCCCCCCCATGTCTATCTCTATCTGCTCTGTCTCTCTCTCTCCCCTCTGTCTCTCTCTCATTCCCTTCTCTGTCTCTCTCTACCCTCTCTGTCTCTCTCTCCCCCTCTGTCTCTCTCTCTCCCATTTCTGTCTCTCCTCCCCCCCTCTGTCTCTCTCTGCCCCCTCTGTCTATCTCCCCATCTATCTCCCCCCTCTGTCTCTCTCTCTCTCTCTCTCTCTCTCTCTCCTGTCTCTATCTCCCCCTCTGTCTCTCTCTTTCCCCCTCTGTCTTTCTCTCTTCCCCTCTATCTCTCTCTGTTGGAGAGATAACAGCAGAAAAAGAAAGAGGTAGGTCTAGAGTGGAACAAAATGACATAAGAACATTTGCAGACTAGGTAGAGCTAAGGGAAGGTACAGTGTTATTGATGTATGGTAGAAGGGACAGACAGTGCCTGGCTAGTCAGAAAAGGATGATTAGAAATAAATCCTAGGCTGGGGGTGCACATGGGATTGTAAAGTGTTAGGGGCCCATTTATCAAGCTCCGAACAGAGCTTGTGGGCCCGTGTTTCTGGCGAGTCTTCAGACTCGCCATAAACACTAGTTATGAAGCAGTGGTCTAAAGACTGCTGCTCCATAACACTGTCCGCCTGCTCTGATGAGGCGGAAAGGAATCGCCGCAATTCAACCCAATCAAATACGATCGGGTTGATTGACACCTCCTCTTGTGAGCTGCTGGTGCAATGTTAAATGCGGAGAGCGTATTGCTCTCCGCATTCAGCGAGGTCTTGCGGACCTGATCCGCACTGTCGGATCAGGTCTGCAAGACTTTTGATAAATAGGCCCCTTAGACTTCACTATAGGTGAATGGTTGTCACTACTGAATGTATTAAAAAGAAAATCTAACCCTAGTGGTACCAGTCAGAGAGGGATAAGGGTCAGAATCTGCCAGAGCAGGATACACTGAAGCTACATTATAGAGGTAGAAGGAAGAGGGCTGACAGCTGCAAAAAAGAGGTGCAGCAGTATAAAAGAGAGATAAAGATAAAAAATAAGTGAAATGGCTTTTAGACTTGGCAAGACACAAACCTAATGAAGCCTGATTTAAACATTGTACTGCAGCCAAGGGGTGTAAAAGGGCCTGTGCACACTATCCTGTCAGTGTGACGTATGATAGACATGGCGGTGCCACCTACAAAAAGGCCAGCGATTTGTCAGTAACATTTGTTATGCAGTCCAGGGAATATACAGCATGTAAAGCTTCATGAGTATACATATTATTCTTATAGGCTGTAGGAAAGGGTAGGAAGGAGGGAAGAGTTGGAAAGCCCTCAGAGAGTGGGCCTTTTACCACTTACCTGATAAGCTGCAAGAGAAAAATGTTAATTTAGATATTACAAAAATAGAAAGAAAAACAATATATGTTAGGAAAGAGAAAATACATAAATATAGTTTGCACTTTCTAAAAATATGCAAATATATAAGTACTAACAGTATTAACTCTGGTTGAAACCATAAGGCATATGCGCATCTGGAGTGCATACACAGTTAATTAAAGAAAAAGAAAACTAACGCATAGGGCTTCATGTACAAAGCAGCGTAAAATGCTCTGTAGCCCTTGCGGGGCAGCTTTGCACATGCAAGCCTGCTTCCCGCAATGTAAGAAGCAGCGGTCATCAGACGCTTCGCCACCTCTGCATTGGTAGAGAGAAATCATCCTGAACTTGCTCGCTCTGGGTGATTGACATGCCATTTTCTCTCAGGATTGAGTGTGTAATGATACATATTAGCAGTGGACGAACAGAATCCGCAGCCCGTATGCCGCATAGATTCTGTTCGTTCGCTGCCTATATGGTCAAATTGAGAAACTTGTTTGCTTACCTTTTTAATGCATAAGGGCCATATACTATATATATTCACCTAAGCTCGTATAGTGTGCAGCAATATTATATTTTGTGTTTTTATATATATATAAATATATATATATATATATATATATACACACATATAGAAAAATGTTATATTGGTTTGGTATTCTTCATAAAAGTGTTTTTAAATGTACAGGCTTGATAACTTTTGATTGGTGCAGACCCATAAACAAAATATTAATTCTAGACTATTAGATAAGAAAAAATAAGATTGAAAACTCTTAACAAATCCTATAAAAAAAAACAGGGAATACAGCACTCTTTTTATATGTCAATAAACACTTATTTTATTTAGTTCATACAATTCCAGGCTCCTGATCTGAATAGAAAAGCATAGACAGGTGTAGCAAAGAGATATTTCACATACACTTCTCATAAACACCCAGAGCAGTCATTCCTTATACATGCACATACATCCTAAAAATGTTTCTAAGTCAGCAAAACCTAGTGTGCACACAAAAAAGCCTTGGCAATTCGTATTGGAGACTTAAAGTGGCCAGCGCTGGTACACAAAACAAAACAAAAAAGCATGCTGTTTTGAAAAAAATGTCCAGTAACATTAATAGGAACAAGTTCAGTTAGTATGTGCAGCAATGTGTCAAGTTATCCTCCAAATTAGACACAGATATAGTTCCTTATATCACGCATATCGCGTCAGTAGTTGAAAGCAAGCAAGTAAGCAAACAGGTTAGATCACAAAAGCCAGTCAATAGTGTGAGTATACCACCCCTCTTTAGATGTATACAGTTCTTGCAGTACAACTATTTATGGCAGGGAACGTTACCTTCTGCAACTCGGCTTCTTCGATCACACCGCTTTAATGAAAATGGGGTACGTGCATCATACCTCATAGCCTTTATTTCCTCCGTTGTTTCAAAGTGCTTTGGTTCACCAAACCTTTCTTGAACCAAACTGCAGTACTATAATCGTCTTTGGCTGGTTTGTTTGAAAGTAATTCACCTGGTTGTGGTCTTTGAATGAGCCAAGTTACAAGAGTTCCGGATTGGAATGATAACATTTATGGTCACAAAAAAAGAAATCAAGTAGCGATACACAGCACAGAGGGATCGTTTGTGAGTAACCTCAGGACAGATGTACATGACGATTATAGTACTGCAGTTTGATTCAAGAATGAGACGGTTAACCAAAGCACTTTGAAACAACGGAGGAAATAAAGGCTATCAGGTATGATGCACGTATCCCGTTTTCGTTAAAGCGGTGTGATCGAAGAAGGTTCGCTGGAAACAGAAGTTATCAACAAGTTATAAAGCAGCGGTCTAAAGACCTCTGCTCCATAACTTGTCCGCCTGCTCTGAGGCGGCAGACAGAAATCGACCTGATCGAATACGATTGGGTTGATTGACACCCCCCGCTAGCGGCCGATTGGTCACGAATCTGCAGGGGGCGACATTGCACCAGCAGTTCACAAAAACTGTTGGTGCAATGCTAAATGACGACAGTGTATGCTGTCGGCATTTATCGATGAGCAGCGATGTGCAGCGGACATGATACGCTACTTTGTATCATGTCCACTCGCACAATGTTAAATATGCCCCATAGTCACATTTATTTTAAAGAAGACTAAACAATTAAGATACACATGTTCTAGTGATAAAATACAGTGAAAACTAGAAAACCTACAAAAGCTATCAAAATAAAATCACCATTGTTAAAGAAAACTAAATAGTTCATTCATCTTTGGAATAAAAATACATAAAAAATAAATGAAAAACTGAAGAAAATATGTATCAGAACAAAACACAACAGAGTGTGAAAGCATGATTTTAAATGGACATTAAACACTTTGAAATGCTAATATAAAATTATAAATTGTACTTATAAAAACAAATCTGCAATACACTGATTTATTTTGTCCCCTTTTCCTGTAATTCCATTCTGATATTGTGAGCTTTTTAGTTCCTGTTATATTCCATGCAGCCATTGGCTGCACATTCTAGGGACCTATTTATAACTGTCTGTAATTGGCCACAGCAGAGAAGGTAACCAATTGGCCGCAAATCTGCAGGGGGCGGCATTGCACAAGCAGTTCACCAGAACTGCTTGTGCAATGATAAATGCAAATAGCGTATGCTGTCGACATTCATTGATGTTTGTCGAACATGATCTGCTGAGCGGATCATGTCGGACAGACTAATAATAAATCAGCCCCTAAAACTTTATATTAAAACAGCTAATGAAACTTTAAAAAAAAAATATCTACATGTTATTCTCAGATTAATCTTTTCTTTGAATGCATCATTCTAAATAGCATTTATTTAGTGCTTAATGTGACTTTAGGAACTGTAAGCTGAGAAGCAGCACCTGATGCAGCTACAGTTAGGGTTGCCACATCAGCCATGTTTTCATGGACACTTATGCTGTAGGGTGTGCAGGGAGGAACAGGTATTGTGCGGACAGGTTATGGAGCAGTGGGCTTTAGACCGCTGCTTCATAACTTCTGTTTCCGGCGAGCCTGAAGGGGGCATCAAGCTCCGTACAGAGCTTGATAAATTGACTTAGAGTACCGGTGCACGGTCAAAGACTACCGGTCATGCAGTAAAACAAACAAACAAACTGCTACTGCCCAAATACCCGGAGAGCCATAGCAAACGGCTGATCAGGCCAAGTAGTAACAAATTGTGGCAAAAATAGCAGGCACTGCTCGGTTAGGATAAATTAAAAAAAATATAAGCTTTATTGAGACGAATAAAAAGTTGGAGTGTTCCCAGACAGAGGACATACACAAAAGGATCGTCTTACGTGTTTCATGCCCCCTAGTGGTGCTTAATCATAGACACGGGGCGTGAAACGCATAAGACGATCCTTTTGTATATGTCCTCTGTCTGTGTAAAATGTGTTTGTATGTTTATAAATACATAGCACCTTCAAGACCAAAACTTAATCAGAACACACACAAAGACACAACATTTCAGAACAAAGCTCACATTATTAATGTGATGGTGGCATTTAGTTGAGGAACCATGTATATTATTACTTTGAATTTGTAGTCTGGTGTAAAAGGCCTGGGGCTGGTAAAATGCTTTTAGTAGTAGCTCACAGTAACTGCCTATGGTAAAATGTTTGTAATGTGTCATCTCCTCCCACTTCACAGGAATCATGGGCTTGAGTTTTAAACTACAGTATATGGTGTGTTAAAATAACTTAAAGGGACAATAAAAACATAATTACAACTTTATTCTGGAGTATCCCATAGATACCAGCAGAGTCGGAACTATATTAGAACAGATTAACACTCTGTTTGCTGCACTTGTTTTTCTGTCATAATGTCAATATAATCACCCTTGTTTGGTTTCAACAGAAAAGATAAGACACTGCAAAAAAAAAAAAAAACTTTCATATGGAGGTGTCATTTTATAAAAATATCCAGTTTGCTTCTATTACCATATTTACACTTCTCCTCGTTCTCTTTGGTTGAAACATGGCCCCACACTGAGGTAAGCTCCGGAGTGTGCACATTTCTTGAGCACTATGTGGCAACTGTGTTTATAACATTGGTGTAGATTCCGCTTTTTTATTGAAAAAATTAGCATTAATTCAGTTATGACGTCCATGTCACTTTAAGGTGTGTTACTGGCTATGTGTATACTGTGTGTACATATAACAGAAATCAGAGGCTATTCAGAACTATAAAGTAAATTGCTCAAAATATTCCAGCTTCAGCCCCTTACATTGTCATTGTGAATTTCTGGCAACTTAGAACCTAGAATCCATAATGAACTGGCTCAGCACCACACATGTTTAAGTGATAGAAAATAAAGCTGTCTGGATACGACAATGTAGCAAGTAAGGTCAAGTGAAGCTTTATTTCTGCTTTCTTCTGACTATGCTAATATACTCCCTTTCTCCATAGAGCAGTAAATGCAATACAGAAGGGAATTCTGAAAGGAAGTATCTGCTACGCTGTCTTTTTCATATAATTGCATTAAAATGCATACGGTCACCAACAATTATCTGTTAGATGTTAACTGTTTTATAATCTCAAACAGATGTCTATATTTTACACATTTACAATAGATTTTTTGCAAATTGCTAAAAGGGAGCTGTTATTAAAAAAATACAGTAACAGCAGATTTTGTATCTCATTGATCTGATCGTGCTTAACATATTACTGACATCTCACTATTTGTGTGTTGTTAAACAGCTCTTTATTGCCATATTAGACCGTATTTAATTGGTGCCAGTGTTCAATATTTTCCATAACCTTGAATTATCCCACTGCAATAAAGAAGAAGCATTAACATCTGCAAGTTCTATGATTCTACCTCAAAAAAATTAACCATTAGCCCTTCTTTGCTATTACCACAAAGCATAAACCTGCCCCACACAACAACAACTCCCCAATACCTAATTCCCCAAAAAATCAGCACATTGTAATCATATCCCCAACAAAATGTTTCCCTCAAAACAAATCCCTATTACATAAAACTCTTAACTCGAAACTTTCCTAAGATATCCACCCACAATATACTACCCCTGAACAATCTCTTCATTGCAAATCCCCCAATATAATCCTTCCATTGCAACTCCCAATACATAACCCCCTAAATCTAAACCTCCCAAATTAAAAAAAGGTATCCTAAAAACAGCAGAAGAATCTTATGTCTGTAGTCTCTTTCAGCAACACAACATATCCCCTATTTTTCTTCATCCTTGCTGCATTTTGGTCCTCTTTAGGAGATCTCTCTCTTATCATTTTAGTTATGTATATACAGTACACATACACTTATAAACAATCCCATTATAGCATTGTGAGGATTATTTTGATACCAAACATGACATCTCTGTCATATTTGGTCATCAAGTGAAAAAAACTTAAGATATACTAGCTTGTCAACTCTAATTGACTTCAGCTCTCTGTCTTGGACACTGTCTTCTGTCACTCTTTGTTGACATCTGTAGTGAGAAGACTGTTTCACCAAATGTAGGAAATAAAAACATTCTTCCCAAAAACCTTGCTTTTTTTTTTTTTTTTTAAGAAGTTGTACATGGCATTCATGTAAATACAGGACACAAAAGAAAGTAAAATAAACCCCTGACATTGTAAAATAATGAGGTCTTCATGACAATATATATATATATATATATATATATATATATATATATATATATATATATATATAAAAAAAAAAAATATATATATATATATATACATTGTATGGCTAAAAGTAAGTGGACTCCTGACTATCACATCTATATGAATCCCTTTCCAAAACCATGGGCATTAATTAACTAATGTTGGACGAGATGGTGTGGCTCACAATTAGCATTTTAATTAATTCCAAAGGTGTTCAATGGGATTGAGATCAGGGCTCTGTGCAGGCCACTCTAAATCCTCCACACCAAACTCGTCAAACCCTGTCTTCATGGACCTAGCTTTGTGCACAGGTGCCCAGTCATACAAGAGATGGGCTTCCTGCCTCACACTGTTGGCATAAAGTGCCTACCTCATCTACTTGAAGGCTACTCCGTGTATTAGCTGCTTTTCCTTTATAGTAATGAAAATCTTGTAGTATTGTACGTTATAAAAAAAAATCTTTCTTCTAGACCCCTTAATACATTTGAAGGTTTTTATATTATCACTTTTCTCCTTTGTCTCCTATAAGATGAACATATCAATTATTTAAGATTTATGATTATACAATTTGTACATCCTTCAGGGAATATGATTAGAATTATAATAGATTTATATAGAATATTTCTTCTATGTGGGGGTCTGACTAATAATTATGTGCTGCTAATAGTACTTCCTGTACATAAGCATCCTAAGTTCATGTAAATCAATTCTTAAAACATTTGTTCAAAATCAATGAACCAGCCCAACATCTAGGAGCAAGAAAAATGTTTGGCATCCATGCACAAAACAGTGATTTAACCTTTTTATTAAAGGGACATGAAACCCAAAAATTTTCTTTCATGATTCAGATAGCAAATACAATTTTAAACAGCTTTCCAATTTACTTCTGTTATTTAATTTGCTTCTTTCTCTTGTTATCCTTTGCTGAACGTTTTATCTAGGCAAGCTCAGGAGCACCAGAAAACTTAGGTTCTAGCTTCTGATTGGTGGCTGCATATATATACTGATTGTTATTGACTCACCTATGTGTTCAGTTAGAAACCAGTACTGCATTGCTGCTCCTTCAACAAATGATACCAAGAGAATGAATTAAACAAATTCAATAATAGAAGTAAATTAGAAATATGTTTAAAATTGTATTCTCCATCCAAATCACAAAATAAATGTTTTGGGTTTCATGTCCCTTTAATTAAGGGGTTAAGTTACTGCAGTGTTAGACAAGCAGAAATATAACTTCTGGTTGCTCAGAATGTGTACAGGCAACCAGGGTATGAAATCAATGTAGTATTTAATCCTTTAATCCCAGTCCCAAGCAACTGTGATTTAACCCATGATTGCCGGTAACACACAAAAATAAAGGAATTAAATCACCGCTACATTCTTCATCTGCAACAGTGATTTAACTATTTAATTGACAGGAAGACATGATACAACTATTATTTCATCTTTGCCATCAAGGGTTAGGGAGAGTCCAGGTCAGCTGCACATGCTATGCTGTTTCTATCAGACTCCCATGTGAAGTTTAAAAAGGATGGCGAGGAAGGAAACATTGAGCCTGGCTGGCTGCCACATTGATAGAAGCTGTGAGGGAGTGACACAGAAGTCTGCCTGTACTATACCCTAGAAAGAGAGATGTGAGAACGAAAATATGAACCATAAACCTCTCTTTAGCTAAAAAGTATGGCTACGGCATTTTAATGGACGCTGGGACACATCTTAAAGGGACCATGAAATTCTGATGCCATGGAATTTTTAAAAACAAAGCAAAGTATATATTGTTTTTGAAAATTTGAAAAGACATTATAGAAAACTTGCTTAATACTGAAAAATTAATTTAATATTTTTTTTAGTATATAATAGATTAAAATGTGCACAATACAAAACAGATGCATATACAGTAGCTCACAAAAGGGAGTACACCCCTCACATTTTTGTAAATATTTAATTATATCTTTTCATGTGACAACACTGAAGAAATGACGCTTTGCTACAATGTAAAGCTGTGAGTGTACAGCCTGTATAACAGTGTACATTTGCTGTCCCCTCAAAATAACTCAACACACAGCCATTAATGTCTAAACCATTGGCAACAAAAGTGAGTACGTGAGACCTTGTAACACTAACGAGTCACATGACACCGGGGAGGGAAAATGGCTAATTGGGCCCAATTTGGACATTTCCATTTAGGGGTGTACTCACTTTTGTTGCCAACGGTTTAGACATTAATGGCTGTGTGTTGAGTTATTTTGAGGGGACAGCAAATTGACACTGTTATACAGGCTGTACACTCACTACTTTACATTGTAGCAAAGCGTCATTTCTTCAGTGTTGTCACATGAAAAGATATAATAAACTATTTACAAAAATGTGAGGGGTGTACTCCCTTTTGTGAGATACTGTATATACTGTTAGATAGATAGATAGATAGATAACGTTTAGCTTAAAGGGAAATGAAACCCAAAACATGATTCAGATAGACAATACAATTTTAAAAATTGTTTCAAATTTACTTCTATTATTAAATGTGCTTTGTTCTATTATTATTCTTTATTGAAGAGATATATAGATAGGTAGCATACATATGTCTGAAACAATAAATGACAGGAAATAATAAATAACATTGTTGCAAAACTGCTGCCATATAGTACACGTGCACACTCCTAAACTTACCTTCCTGCTTTTCAACACAGGATAGCAAGAAAACTAGGAAAATTTGATAATAGTAGTAAATTGGAAAGTTGTTTAAAATTGTATGTTATATCTGAATCATGAAAGAAAAAAGAGTGGGTTTTATGTCCCTTTAAAGTTTTGTTAAATTGTATTTTGCTAATTCGATGAATATGTTTTCTGCTGCACTAAATCAGGGACACATTCATTAAATTAAATTGAATTTGCTCTCTCTAGCACCATCTTGCAATGTTTAAATTGAATCAGTATGTGATTGAGAATACTTGGTTTGTGACATCATCAGAGCTTTCAGTTGTCTGCCAGTGTCCTCTTCTTGTCCAAGAGATTTCATAGAAAATAACTCTTTCCCAGACAGCATGAGTAATATGAATAATAAAGGCACACCAACCTTTTAGTTTCATCCGCAATAATTATATTCTAAAGTTTTTTTTCTTTAGCCTGGTTCAATCATCTGTGTCTCTTAGAGGGTGATTCTAATATAATCAAGTGCTCATAGTAGTTAGTTTTTAATGTATATGTACCTTTAATGGGGAAAGGAAGACAATCTTCCATTCAAGGTTATTCTAAAATATGTGTTGACTAAATTAATAACTAACGGCTAGATTACGAGTTTTGCGGTATGAGTAAAAAAGCAGCGTTAAGGCTCATAGCGCTGCTTTTTCACTACCGCTGGTATTACGAGCCTTGCCGGTTTAGGGGCACGGCACACTTTTTTGGCCGTACCACAAATTAACTTACACAATTTGAGTAAAGTCTTTTCTCAATGGGACTTGCATTGCGCCGGTATTACAAGCTTTTTCTGGGAGGCCAAAAAGTGAGCAGTACAGCCTATACCTCAAGATTCGTAACACAATCTAAAGTCAGTAGTTATGAGTTTTATGCTACAAAGCTGTAGCATAAAACTCATAACTAAAGTGCTAAAAAGTACACTAACACCCATAAACTACCTATTAACCCCTAAACCGAGGCCCTCCCGCATCGCAAACACTAAAATAAAATTATTAACCCCTAATCTGCTGCTCCTGACATCGCCGTCACTATAATAAACATATTAACCCTTAAACCGCCAGACTCCCGCATCGCAAACACTAGTTAAATATTATTAACATCTGCAAAAAAACAGCGTAAAGCTCCGTAACGCAGCCCTATTGATTCCTATGGGGAAACAAATTTTATGTTTACACCTAACACTCTAACATGAACCCCGAGTCTAAACACCCCTAATCTTACACTTATTAATCCCTAATCTGCCGCCTCCGACATCGCTGACACCTACATTATAACCCCTAATCTGCCGCTCCGGACATCGCCGCCACTATAATAAACATATTAATCACTAAACTGCCGCACTCCCACCTCGCAAACACTAGTTAAATATTATTAACCCCTAATCTGCCGCCCCTAACATCGCCGCCACCTACCTACATTTATTAACTCCTAATCTGCCGCCCCCATCGCCGCCACTATACTAAAGTTATTAACCCCTAAACCTAAGTCTAACCCTAACCCTAACACCCTCTAACTTAAATATAATTAAAATAAATCTAAATAAAAATGACTATCATTACCTAAATTATTTCTATTTAAAACTAAATACTTACCTATAAAATAAACCCTAAGCTAGCTACAATATAACTAATAGTTACATTGGGGCACATGTATCAAGCTGCGTATGGAGCTTAATGCCCCATGTTTCTGGCGAGTCATCAGACTCGACAGAAACAGCAGTTATGAAGCAGCGGTCACAAGACCGCTGCTCCATAACCTGTCCGCCTGCTCTGAGCAGGCGGACAGACATGGCAACAATACAACCCGATCGAGTACGATCGGGTTGATTGACACCCCCCTGCTGGCGGCCTATTGGCCGTGAGTCTGCAGGGGGCGGCGTTGCACCAGCAGCTCTTGTGAGCTGCTGGTGCAATGATGAATACGGCGAGCGTATTGCTCGCCGTATTCAGCGAAGTCTGGCGGACCTGATCCGCACTGGCGGATCAGGTCTGCCAGACTTTCATAACTAGAGGCCATTGTATCTAGTTTAGGGTTTATTTTATTTTACAGGCAAGTTTGTATTTATTTTAACTAGGTAGAATAGTAAGTTAATAGTTAATAGTTATTAACTATTTGCTAACTACCTTGCTAAAATAAATACAAATTTACCTGTAAAATACAACCTTACCTGAGTTACACTAACACCTAACACTACAATTAAATAAATTACCTAAATAAAATAAAATTACCTAAATTACAAAAAACAAACAAACACTAAATTACACAAAATAAAAAAAAGACATTATCAGATATTTAAACTAATTACACCTAATCTAATAGCCCTATCAAAATAAAAAAAGCACCCCCAAAATAAAACAAAACCCTAGCCTAAACTAAACTAAACTACCAATAGCCGGGTGAAGTCTTCATCCAAGGTCTTAAAAGGGCCTTTTGCGGGGCATTGCCCCAAAGAAATCAGCTCTTTTACCTGTAACAAAAAAATGTAAACACCCCCTAACAGTTAAACCCACCACCCACACAACCAACCTCCCAAATAAAATCCTAACTAAAAAAAAACTAAGCTCCCCATTGCCCTGAAAAGGGCATTTGGATGGGCATTACCTTAAAACGGCATTTCGCTCTTTTTCAGTGCCCAACCCCTAATCTAAGAATAAAACCCACCCAATAAACCCTTAAAAAGACCTAACACTAACCCCCGAAGATCCACTTACAGTTTTGAAAACCGGACATCCATCCTCAACAAAGCCGGGAGAAGTCTTCATCCAAGCGGCAAGAAGTCATCAACGAAGCCGGGAGAAGTCTTCATCCAATCCGGCAGAAGTGGTCCTCCAGACGGACAGAAGTCTTCTTCCAGACGGCATCTTCTATCATCCTTCCGACGCGAAGCGGCTCCATCTTCAAGGCATCCGGCGCGGAGAATCCTCTTCTTTCCACGGCTAACGACGAATGAAGGTTCCTTTAAATGACGTCATCCAAGATGGCATCCCTTGAATTCCAATTGGCTGATAGAATTCTTTCGGAAATAAAGGTGAAAAAATCCTATTGGCTGATGCAATCAGCCAATAGGATTGAGCTTCAATCCTATTGGCTGATGCAATCAGCCAATAAGATTGAGCTTGCATTCTATTGGCTGTTCCAATCAGCCAATAGAATGCAAGCTCAATCCTATTGGCTGATTGGATCAGCCAATAGGATTGAAGCTCAATCCTATTGGCTGATTGCATCAGCCAATAGGATTTTTTTCACCTTTAATTCCAATTGGCTGATAGAATTCTATCAGCCAATCAGAATTCAAGGGATGCCATCTTGGATGACATCATTTAAAGGAACCTTCATTCGTCGTTAGCCGTGGAAAGAAGAGGATGCTCCGTGCCGGATGTCTTGAAGATGGAGCCGCTCCGCATCGGAAGAATGAAGATAGAAGATGCCATCTGGATGAAGACTTCTGCCCTTCTGGAGGACCACTTCTGCCGGCTACGCTGAGGACTTCTCCCGGCTTCGTTGAGGATGGATGTCCGGTCTTCAAAACTGTAAGTAAATCTTTGGGGGTTAGTGTTAGTATTTTTTAAGGGTTTATTGGGTGGGTTTTAGTTTTAGATTAGGCTTTGGGCAACAGAACAAGAGCTAAATGCCCTTTTAAGGGCAATGCCCATCCAAATGCAGGGCAATGGGGAGCTTAGTTTTTTTTAGTTCGGATTTTATTTGGGGGGTTGGTTGTTTGGGTGGTGGGTTTTACTGTTGGGGGTGTTTTTTTTTTTTTTTTTACAGGTAAAGGAGCTGATTTCTTTGGTGCAATGCCCTGCAAAAGGCCCTTTTAAGGGCTTTTGGTAGTTTATTGTAGGCTAGGGTTTTTTTATTTTGGGGGGGCTTTTTTATTTTGATAGGGCTATTAGATTAGGTGTAATTAGTTTAAATATCTGATCATTTCTTTTTTTATTTTGTGTAATTTAGTGTTTCTTTTTTTTGTAATTTAGGTAATTGTATTTAATTTAGGTAATTTATTTAATTGTAGTGTTAGGTGTTAGTGTAACTCAGGTTTGGTTTTATTTTACAGGTAAATTTGTATTTATTTTAGCTAGGTAGTTAGTAAATAGTTAATAACTATTTACTAACTATTCTACCTAGCTAAAATAAATACAAACTTGCCTGTAAAATAAAAATAAACCCTAAGATAGCTACAATGTAACTATTAGTTATATTGTAGCTAGCTTAGAGTTTATTTTATAGGTAAGTATTTAGTTTTAAATAGGAATTATTTAGGTAATGATAGTAATTTTTATTTAGATTTATTTTAATTATATTTAAGTTAGGGGTGTTAGGGTTAGGTTTAGACTTAGGTTTAGGGGTTAATAAATTTAGTATAGTGGCGGCGACATTGGTTGCGGCAGATTAGGGGTTAATAAATGTAGTTAGGTGGCGGCGATGTTAGGGGTGGCAGATTAGGGGTTAATAATATTTAACTAGTGTTTGTGAGGCGAGAGTGTAGCAGTTTAGGGATTAATATGTTTATTATAGTGGCGGCGATGTCCAGAGCGGCAGATTAGGGGTTAATAAGTATAATGTAGGTGTCGGCGATGTCGGGGGCTGCAGATTAGGGGTTAATAAGTGTCAGATTAGGGGTGTTTAGACTCGGGGTTCATGTTAGAGTGTTAGGTGTAAACATGAAATTTGTTTCCCCCTAGGAATCAATGGGGCTGCGTTACGGAGCTTTACTCTGCTTTTTTGCAGGTGTTAGGCTTTTTTTCAGCCGGCTCTACCCATTGATGTTTATGGGGAAATCGTGTACGAGCACGTAAAACCGGCTCACCGCTGCCTTAAGCAGCGCTGGTATTGGAGTGCGGTATGGAGCTCAATTTTGCTCTACGCTCACTTCTTGCCTGATAATGCTGGGTTTATGAAAACCTGTAATACCAGCGCTGTAGGTAAGTGAGCGATGACAATAACGTGCAAGTTTGCACCGCGCCCCTCATAACGCAAAACTCGTAATCTAGCATATGTTTAGTAATTTGCTAAGAGATAACTATGGTCAGACGACAGAGGAAAAGTGTTCTGGAAGCCAGAAACCCATTCACTGAATAGGAACTTTTTAAAATTAATTTATCAATTCATTCATTTAGGGACAGTCAACACCAAAAATGTTATTGTTTATTACCCATTCCCCAGTTTTGCATAACCAACACTGTTATAGAAATATACTTTTTACCTATGTAATTACCTCGTATCTAAGCCTCTGCAGACTGCCCCCTTTTCTCAGTTCTTTTGACAGACTTGCATTTTAGCCAGTCCACAGGGGTGAGCACAATTTTATTTTATCTATATGACACACACATGAACTAGCTCTGTCTAGCTGTAAAAAACTGTCAAATGCATTCAGATAATAGGCCTTCAAGGGCTTAGGAACGATCATGTGAGCCTACCTAGGTTTAGCTTTTAACAAAGAATACTAAGAGAACAAGGCAAATTTGATGATACAAATTAATTGGAAAGCTGTTTAAAATTGCATGCCCTTTCTGAATCATGAAAGTTTAATTTGGACTATACTGTCCCTTTAAGTAACATCGGCATTGTGTATGTTTGCTGCTCATCTGCATTTGTTATTTTATGAGAAGAAAAATAGAATTTATTATTATTTATGAATTAAAAGTCTGAAAATGCAGGATCTTAGGATGGTTTTGGTGAGTGCAGTATGTCATTTTTCTAGTATCCTATTTAAGTGTTAGCATGAACATTTTGAAATGAGAAATACCAATCCTAACATGTCAGCAGATCTGATGCCAACAACTTTAAAGTGATGATAAATCCAATCGTTTAAAAAACGCTAGGAATTAGCATCTAAAAAAAGGGTGCTAAACTCACCCTTTCTGTGCCGCTGTTCCTTGCTAAAGTCAGCGTCTCCACGGCACATTGCTCTTTATAAATGTGCTGATGTTTCCACCTCTAGTCTAGACCAATAGCTGTGCTAGCCTACAGAACACTGTCATATGACTAGTATGGCTATTGGTTTAGAGGTGGAAACATTACCTCATTGAGAAAAGAGCACTGACTTTAGCAAGGAGCCACGGCACAGAAAGGGTGAGTTTAGCACCCTTTTTTAGAAACGCTTTACTGAAAGTCCACTTTATTTTTAGTGATAGTAAATCCTAGTGTATTTTAAACGCTCGGATTTACCATCACTTTAAAGGGACAGTCTAGTCCAAAATAAACTTTCATGATTCAGATAGAGAATATAATTTTAAACAATTTTCCAATTTACTTTTATTACCAAGTTTGCTTTGTTCTCTTGGTATTCTTAGTTGAAAGCTAAACCTAGGAGGTTCATATGCTAATTTCTAAGCCATTGAAGGCCACCTCTTCTCTCACAGCATTTTGACAGTTTTTTACCACTAAAGGGTGTTAGTTCATGTGTGTCATATAGATAACACTGTGCTCACGCACGTGGAGTTCCAGTGGGCCAGCTCTGATTGGCTAAAATGGATGTCTGTCAAAAGAAATGAAATAAGGGGGCAGTTTGCAGAGGCTTAGATACAGGGTAATCACAGAGGTAAAAAGTGTATTTATATAACTGTGTTTGTTATGCAAAACTAGGGAATGGGTAATAAAAGGATTATCTATCATTGTAAACAATAAACATTCTGGTGCAGACTATCCATTTAAGTTGAATACTGAAGTTGGTGGAGCAATCAGGATGTGATCTGATTTACACATTTTTTAGAGTAGCTGAGAGGTACTCAAATAAAAATAATTTACATAAAATTGTATAACTATATATGAAAATCATGCAAGAAAATTGGTGTTTGACTCTGTGTCCTTTAGAGTTTAGCTAAATGTTCTTCCTTATTTTACTCATTTATCTTTCTCTCTGTATTTTTTTTCTGTTTCTACAGTTCATAGGCTAAGCAGGGAACGTTCTGCTTCTTTGTTCTTGGAGCCAGGAAGTGAATACACAAACAACAATGATCCTTTTTGGGGGGTACAGCAACTTTCTAACTTATCATATAGCTCATAACACAATTTGGGCATGTGTTATCATACTAGCTTAAAAGCTAAGGGGAGGGCATTCGAACAAGTATATATAGTATATATAGTATATTAACTTATAGTTGCAAGTACTCGGTATTGGTAGGACCTGATTGGTTGTTAAGAACAACCCCCATTAAACTAGGGTAAGTTGGTATGAGAAACCGACTGCAGTTGGGAAATGAATGAAAGTTAAATTTCAGTTTCAGTGCATAATTCTTTTTAAATGCACAATATACATATATTAGTAAAGGGTAGATCGTAGACTGTAATATAATAAAGGCATTTTTATGTCCCAGCGAGTATGTAACAGTATTAAGACAAATCCATTCTAAACATAGGGTCGGTATCTGGCCAATCGGAAAAGGTTTTTCACCAGAGGCTGATCATGATTGGCTAGTGAGACAAAATCGTAAGAGTTGTGAGTCAAATGATGCTATCATCGTCATACACAGAAATAGAAACTCTCTGTGTTTGGTAGATTTTCTGCAATGAAAAATTATCACGTTCACTACCGAACGATTTATAGCAATGATACATAAAAGTAGGGTAAGTATATATAATGAAATAATATATTTTTATACAAAACGAGGAGGTTCATCAAACATCTAGACAGAGTCAACACAAATATTAATAAACAAAAACACAAATATTTCGATCAAAAGGGCACACACAAAGTGTTGGTAAGTCTCAACATAACTATGCATTAGTAAAAGTTGTTATCATCTTATAAGATCTGCTCATAAGCCCCTTAAAAATAATGGATTAGGGTATGGATCGCTATAATGTAGCATACATAGGCAACACAAAGATTGACATGATATTTACATTAAAGGTATTATGGTCATTTTATAGTGTGTCGATTACTTGGAATGATGTAAATGGTGTGAGTTGGTCTTTTTGTTTTTTAAATCATGATAAAAAGAACAATTGGGAACCCACACACCTGGGTATATAGGTGTGCCGGTTGGGGCTGATCAGGGATTGGTCATTCTGTGTGTATATTAGCCACACACCTGTGTTAGAGGTGTGTTGGTTTGAGCTGATCAGGGATTGGTTGTTTGTATGTATATTAGCCAGTACTCTCATTTAGTTTACAGAAGCCTGATGAAACAGACAGAGTTCTGAGAAACGCGTTGCTTTCTGTTTTTAAATATACAGGGTCTACCTTAGTCACCTTTTTTTTAAGTGCATTTTATTAAATTTGGAATATTTTTAAATATTTGAGAGTCTGTGCTCTTGTACCTTGGAGAAATTCCTGGGAGTACGGTTCTCACGCTGGAACAGTGAGCTGGGACACTGCAAGTTCCCAGACTGCTTCACTCAGCACAATTGGGCGCTGCTACTCTTGTGAGTATATTTCTACAACTCAATATGAAATAGTACCATGACGTTATCACACTAGGAGGCGCCCTTGTCTTGTGATTATCCTCACAGATTATCCTGCAACTTTCTAACTTACTTCTATTATCAATTTTTCTTCATTCTCTTGATATGTTTTGTTGAAAAGCAGGGGCGTAAGCTTAGGAGCCTGCCCATTTCTGGAACATTATATGGCAGCAGTTTTGCAAGAATGTTATACATTGCAAGAACACTAGAAGGCAGCACTATTTCCTGCCATGTAGTGCTCCAGGCGCCTACTTTCAAATAAATACTTTTGGGCTATCAAATTAAAGATTTAATTGCTAAAGTGCAAACTCAAGTTTTCAAGTGTTCTATTAACCCCTTAATGACCACAATGTACTCTGTATGTCACTGGTCGTTAAGGGTTTTTTCAGGACATAATAGCACAAGTCTAGCAAGAACAGGTATTAATTCCCTCCCTCCAGCAGGCTTTGTGGAATAGAGCAGTCTCAACGCTGGTGGCAAGACCGCAATATAAAACAATCAAGTCCCAAAAAAAGGCCAGCAACATACAGGGTACGTCGCTGGTCCTTAAGGGGTTAAGAGGTTTACAATGTAAAGAGGATTAGTAGTGCAAACTAGAGAGGTTAAATAGATTTGTTCCAATGGATACAGTTTCAAATGGACACAATTTAATTAACAAGTAAAAAAGACACATACAATATACATAAAATATCTTCAAAACAAACAAATACTCAGGTAAATGCTCAGAATTCCAGCAGTGCAAAGTCCACACAATTTGAGGTATAATAAAAGCCGGATAGTCCAAACAGTCTGTGATGGATTTTTTTCCAAAACTGCTGTAATCAAATGCAGAAACAAACTTTTATTAGTGCAATATACGCAGTTTACATACAATACGTATATCCAAACTTACTGTTAAGAAATCATAGATCAGCTCAGCACCACAGATGGATTAAGATTCTTTATGGTGTAAACGAAACCCGCCAAACGTCCGCTGTATCGCGGTTTGAATCAGGATTGGGTGTAGTGCGTCTGACCTTACAGACTACGGTAGCCGTATAGGCTAAAAAAGAAGCAATGCGTTTCAGATTTCTACAATCTCAAGCTTCTGGTTTACAATCCAGATACGGCTCCTTAAATAGCGGAGTCAGGACAAGGTGGCATACTTTGAACACAGGAAACTATTAACTATTTCATATTTGGCAAACTTAATTTACCAATTGAAATATATAATTATTAATTTAATGTTTCTGATTTTTGATGATTTAAAAAGCCTAATATTGACAAGAACAAATAGCACTATATTGATATTAATTTGGTCTTGTGGTGAAGCATACCTCCTTTTACAATTCAAATAAGTGTATTTAATACAGTCAAATTTTAAATCTCATATGATCAGCTTCAAATATATAAATTCATAAATACTCTAATTTCATTCCTAACAGATAAAGCTACCTAAAATACACTTTTAAAATACTTAAAAAGTCATTTAAAATATTTTATATAAAATATTCTAATTAGCAATGGGAAAGATATTGATCCTTATGTACATACAAATTTAAGATCTTTGATTTGATAGCGCAAAAGTGTTTATTTGAAAGTTCTTTGCTTTGATTTGATAGTGCAAAAGTATTTATTTGAAAGATGTCATATGTGATAAAATTGTTTAGGGATTTTATTTTTTACTTTTTGCATACATGGGGGGGCGATGCTAATTGCGCCGGACTTGACGCGCATGTTTTTGACAGACTTGTTGATAAATAAGGCGAGCGTATAGCCCATCGCAAATGCATTGAGAATGTTGCTTCGATAAATCGCCCCCCCATGTATGCAAAAAGTAAAAAATAAAATCCCTAAACAATTTTATCACATATGACATCTTTCAAATAAATACTTTTGCACTATCAAATCAAAGCAAAGAACTTTCAAATAAACACTTTTGCGCTATCAAATCAAAGATCTTAAATTTGTATGTACATAAGGATCAATATCTTTCCCATTGCTAATTAGAATATTTTATATAAAATATTCTAATTAGCAATGGGAAAGATATTGATCCTTATGTACATACAAATTTAAGATCTTTGATTTGATAGCGCAAAAGTGTTTATTTGAAAGTTCTTTGCTTTGATTTGATAGTGCAAAAGTATTTATTTGAAAGATGTCATATGTGATAAAATTGTTTAGGGATTTTATTTTTTACTTTTTGCATACATGGGGGGGCGATTTATCGAAGCAACATTCTCAATGCATTTGCGATGGGCTATACGCTCGCCTTATTTATCAACAAGTCTGTCAAAAACATGCGCGTCAAGTCCGGCGCAATTAGCATCGGACTGTTGATAAATAAGAGTCATTGATGTCGTGGATATCCTTACGTACCAAATGATCTACCCTGAATGTTTAGCAAATAAAGACCGTTTTGTCTGTTTTTTCCAACTTTATTTATACCATTTCATTACTGTCCATGGACAAGCATATTTTTCTAAAGCTAATCTTTTATTTTTCATCTGTTAATGTCCAAGAAATAGCTAAATTTATACCTGAACAAAACAATAATATCTCATAGAAAGTTATTTTTCTATTTATTTTTTTATACATAAAATCTGATATATAATATCTTCACATAAATTAATGTGTATTTGTATTTCTAGAAATTCTGATATGCTTATCTTGTGTTTTCTTTTTTTTATTATTATTAATGCTATAATTTGTACATATTTCTTTGCACATACTTGTGTGTGTGTGCGTATGTATATATATATATATATATATTATATACTGTATCTATATATATATATATATATATGTTATATCAGAAATCTTTTGCAAACATATTTATATGTCCCTAAATTATTATTTTTTGTTCTAAACAATGTTGTCTTTCATATCTCTGTGTTTATTTATACCACTATATGTATATAGTGTAAATATATAATTATTCTGAGCAAGAATAATTGTGAATATAACATGTAATCAGGTTATTATATGGATATTTTAAGAACTGGGCCAGTTTTCTTTCTGCACCTGTGTATCACTTCCTGATTGAGTCTAGTTTTAAACACCAATCCTACACAGGTGTTAAAAAATGAGCTGGCATTTAAGATGACATTTCTTAATGAAAATGAAATTCAAGAGTACGAAGAAAATAGGATGACATTAAAGAGGTGATTTTAATTTCTGCTGTATCTGATTCATGACAGTTTAATGTTAGGTAGACTATCCCTTTGAGCTATCATTTTAAGATTATATTGAATTAAACATCATTCTATTATTAAAATCATTGTCAAAAATATTACACTGTGTGGCCTAATGTCATCATCAATGTTTATCTTTAATACTAATTTCACATATACATACTTTCAAAGTATAATACACAATGTAACAAATGGCAATTTCTTATGAGTGATCAATGACACAAGTATAGATCAATCTGATTCGATAGTGATAGTAGAACATGTATATTTAAATCAGATTGGCTGATTTCATTAATCACATGATTATGCATTTCCTAAAAAGTGGTGCAAATTTTTACTAGTTTGTGAGTTGTTTAGCAGTTTGAGTATTGCGTGAAATTTGGTGCAAAGTATTGTGTTACATTTGGTGTGAAGTGGAGAGTGGGACTTGTATTCCATGCATTAAACATGGTGCAAATAGATTTATCAAAAAAGGAAGTTAGCTATATTATGTTAAGTATTTATTTCATTTGTATCCCTATATCTACTAGTGCTGCGGCCAGACAGGCATTACCTGTCATTATAGGTGGTTTAGTCATAAACTTACATGGCAGGCTAAAATGATGGAAAATCAAATAAGAATAAATAAGAATAAACCAAAGATTTCTTAAAATGCTTTTGAAATTAATTTGTCCCTTGAAATTACATGTGTTTATAACATCTCCCTACTTGATTTTATTTAGTAATAAGGGCAGATCTTAATATATTTTGTTATCACAAAAGTTTAAAGGGACATGAAACATTTTTATTATACTTCATGATTCAGATGGTTCATTAATATCCTCCTTCTGCGTCATAAAAGTATTGCAAATTTTGAAATATTCTGCATGTTCAATGTTAACTGTCTGCGATTACAAACAGCATAGAACAAAACCTTTTCAGACTCCCATTGAATTCTATGGCATTCGCGGCCTCAGATGTGGCGGTTTGAAGAATAGGTACGCTGCCTCGGAATAGACGCAAGCGTACATGTTGAATGTTTGATAAATTGGTGAGAGGGTCAAATAGAGTCGAATGTGAAGGCGGATCATCAGTAATATGCTTGAATAGAGTCTAATGCAAAGGCGGATGATTTGTATTACGCTCAAATAATGCAAGCAACGATTTGCATCAGTTTGATCTCGCAGGAGCGTATATTATGCCGAACATTTCAACATTGATGCTGTGTTAACTAGGGCGGATCAACTTTGCATCTAATTTGACGCGGACTTCCAGCGCATTCACAGTTGAAGTTTTGATAAATTGGCCCCATAGTGTCAAATATTTCCAGCGCTTTTGCCAACTTTTTGTAGAGTGCTCCAGAGGCCTACCTAGGTATCTCTTCAACACAGAATATCATGGGAGCAAAGCAAATTTGATAAAAGAAGTACATTTTAATATTTTTTTTTAATTGTCTGCTTTCTGAATCACAAAATATTTTGCCCTGAAAGAGCAAAACCGCTGCTCCCGATAGATTGTGATCAAGGCCACAGTGTTTAAAAAAACAAAATAGGACAGAGCCCTTTAAAAAAGTGTTGCACTGCAAAGCTTTCCAATACCAGTCTGCTATCGACTTTCATGACCCTTTAGCATGGGAATTTGAGAGATTGCAGAGGAACTCCCATGCTAGGGAAATTATATTTTGTATTATTCAGTTGTTTAATGTTGTTTCCTGCTGTAGTTCTAGGGTTGGCCCCATGTAAAATATGTCATATAGAGATGTGTTTAATATAGTAATGTATTCCCTAGCATAGACCCAAAGAAGCATGACAATAGGAATTGCTTGCAAACAGAATCTAAAATGTCCCTTATAGAGACAGTATACACCAATTTTTTTATATAACTGCATGTAATAGACACTACTATAAAGAATAATATGCACAGATACTGATATAAAAATCCAGTATAAAACCGTTTAAAACTTACATAGAAGCTTCCAGTTTAGCTCTGTTTAAAAGGTTACTGCAACACCCACTCCCCCCTCCTCCTTCCTTTGCATATGAAAAGACCCTTTACACAAACAGAAGCAAGCTAGAGTAGGTATACGTCGGTATTCTCCTAAAATTTTGGGGCTTGGTTAGGAGTCTGAAAATCAGAGCAATGTTATTTAAAAATAAGCAAAACTATCCATATTTTTTTTTAAAAAAACTTTATGGGCTATATAAATCATCTACAAAACATTTATGCAAAGAAAAAACGAGTGTATAATGTCCTTTTAACATTTGATAAAATTTACATGTAAAATAGTTTGTTAGAGATTCTGATGATATAGAGTGATACCAACATTCACACAGTACAGAGGACTATTTGGCAGAGGTTAAAATATTAACAAGCCTAAATGCATTGATGCATTTAGTCTATTATTCACCATACTTTTATTTTACAATAATAAGACTTTTTAAATTCGCTATCATTAAAATAATAAAACTGCAGACATGACCATAGAAAATGCTCAGTTTTGATATCTTGCCACAACTTTCTTAAGAAAAAAAGAAAGTACTCAAATTTGTCATGCTCCCTATCAAATAGATAAAATAAGTATTGATCTAGCCTAGCATTGCTAGACGTTCTTCATCAATGACATTTTGGCATCCAAAGTTGGGCTGTTTGTTGTCAGCAATTTGATAGGTTAGAGGTGAGAAATCAAATGTTATCTCTCAACTGTAACTGTCAGCAATGTGTATAAAACAAACAGCAGCTGCATCATGCCATTTCTATGAGCTGAGCGAAGCAAGCCAGTTCCAAAATAGCTTTTGAAGTCAGACTATGTTTTTGTTCTAATGGGTCCCCATAAGACATTTATGTTTTGTTAAAGGAAACAGTTTGGACTCTTAAGAAAATAAAACTGTCTTGGAAATCTCTTCTTTTCTTCATATTTTAACTATGAAATAAAAAATATTTTACAGTCATGTTTGACAGAAACATGAACACAACATTGCTTGATTAAATTACTGTAAAGAATTAGTTAATTTACAAGCAAATATAAATGGCCTTAAATTAGTAAGCATTCCACACATTCTAAAGCAAGTAACAAGTAAACAAGAAATAAATAAAATATATAGGCACACATACACATTGAAAAACAAAATACAAAATAGTGTAGAAATTGGATCTGCAGCTCACATATTACAACATACTTATAATGTATTGTTGTAGCACATACTTGGATTACCACAAGTTTCTTAAAATGATTGAAAATATTTCTTTCAGGGCTATATGGGGCAATATATATTTTAATGTGCCTACAGTAGAGTATCAGTCCAGAATTGGAACTTCTACACCAGATGATTGTGGGGATTAATATAGACAGAGTAGACTAGCACTTTTACTGTGGTTCACAAGTCTAGACGTTACATGTTTGATATTGCAAAAAATATGTAAGGCCATGGCCTCTTAGATTATGCAATATTCAGACTTGTAACTAATGACCAACATTCCAGTTTATCTCTCTCAGTGTGGAACAGCAAAAATGTGTTTATTGACCTAAAATATTCCACAGTGGATTCTCTCCCCTTCCAATATGGCTACCATTTAACACCCACATGCTCTCCTCCCCATCCCTGCAGTCTCCTTTTAACAAAACGAGGCACACTCTTCTACTTCAACAGTAACAGCAATTTTTTTATGGTTATTTTGTACGCTGGGAAATGTAGTTCCTAATCCTGGCACAGAAAGTTGGTGGTAAGAATGAATGTACGGTGGTAGCCCAGGGCACCTTGGCCATTTTTTGTTTAAGCTCTGTGTTATCTATTACTTTTTCTTTGGCTACATATCTACATCATATCTACATCATTTTGTTTGTCATACAGACATTTCCTATCTCAGAAGCACAGAAAATCAATGTCATTTATATAATGTTTCTGATTGATCTATATATTTAACTTATTTATTGGAATAGTGTTGAAATTAATTACACAAAACAAAAACACGTATGAGCTGGGCTGGGTTATAATATTTCACAAAAAGTTATCTAAAGGATTGGAACCCTTGCCATTTACAAGCTGTAATAGCTAGTATACCCTGATGTAAACTGATTTTTTTTATCAAGGCAAACAACTCCCTCTTGAATGAATGTGTAGGTTGAAATGTTAGTTCTGTATGATTAAATATCAGCCATGTATACATACTCCCTTTATTAAGTTATAACTATTATTGTTTATTTATAAAGCTTCATTAAGTTATGGGTTTGACAATATAATTTATCATTATAACAGATATTTAGGGTATATGTGTTTTGGTTCATAGCACTTACCTTGGTAAACAAGGGCTCATTTGAAATATGTTGCATAAAAGAATATTTATGTTTGTCTTGGATTTCCTAAACTTGACATGAATGTAAAAAATACATTTATTTATGTTTTATTTCTGAGACCAGGAAGCTCAGGGGTGGTCTGGTTAACCTAGGGGTGGGGGTTAGATGTATAGTGTATGGAGACTGCACAGTCCAATCAGGGTTAGAGTTTCCTGGGCAGTATCTTCTATATTTTGCAAAGTATCAGGCTTTGTTTTGGAATGAAAAAGAGGAATTAAGGACAGTCTGGCAGAGATCCCTGTTTGGGACACTCTCTGTAGTTCTGTAAATGGGTTGGACACCTGAACTACGTGATAAAAAATTATCTGGCTTTTAAAATAATTCAATTTGTACACAGATTAAAGCCATCAAGGCCCTGATATTAAAATGTTCTCCAGCTTGGAGAGAAATTGCAGTTCAGACTTCACAGGGGCTGAACTCATTGAATATTCAAAAGAAAAAGGGTTGAACTCTCCAGCACGGTGAGATCTCTCTAATTTCTATATATGAAGGAGAGATAAGCCCAGTCCAATACAGCACTGCGTGATATGAGATTTTTGTTACATTTCTGTGTTACTTATTAGGATCATACTTTGTATATTTCTGTTTACATACAAATTACCTTGCACCTTGAATTTGCTGCATTGCAAACTAAAACTTACACTTTCAGAAGATAGAAGGGAGAGGGCAGTTCCCTGGGCTAAACAGAAGAGTTCCCAGGGTAGGTCTGAAGCTCTCTCACCAGTCTGGTGAATTTTTATAAGCATTTTAAACAAGCTGGTCTCACTGATTTGTCTCATCAGCAGTATGCAGATGAAGTTTGCTCAAAATTCAGAATAGACTTATTTTAACTAACAAAAAAGTAATATATACTAAAATATAAACAAAAGTAAGTTAAATTGTAATGAAAACATTTCAGTTTAATTTGGAATTGATGCAAACGGAGCCTTTATATCAACCCAAGGGGTTCTCCAGTTTCTTTCTTCCATGAGAAATTTTGTATCCCATAGAGCTTCATTACTTTCTATGAAAGGCATCTCTCATCTCTCTAGGATTTCCATGTTCCTCCCCTTTTCTTAGAAAATTATGTGAGTTCTGCCTCTGTGAAGTCTGCTCTATAATCAGAATTTGTAAAATTGGCTGTACACAAAATAAAATGCAAAATAGAAGGTGCAAAGTTTAAACATAATAAAATGTAATCTGAAGTGTAAATTGTTATAAAATAGAAAGCACAAAGTGTAAATGCAGCAGAATTGCCATGTCATACAGTGCTATATTGCACTGGGCTTGTCTCTCCTTCACTAACAGAAATGCAGGGAACACCCCTTGGAGAAATAAAGCCAAATCTGCCTTTTGAATATTTCACTAGGATCTCGCAGGGCTGGAGGATCATTTTAGAATATCTCACCTGAGCAGAGGTTTTGAATATCTGGGAGAGAGAAAAGCAATATAGCAGCCGAGGTGTAATTTCATCTGTGCTTGTCTTTGATAAAAAAAAACAAGATGTAAAAGAGAAGTGCAAGAACAAGAGGCATTGGTTAGATTATTACTTGGAATGCAAGTGAAAAAATAATTAGTACTGTGCATATGAAAATACAGTGAGTTACTTTGGAAGGCTCAAGACAGACATTAGACTTATTTGAATGTTAAGTTAAGCCAAAGACCTCATGGGTTCTGGGATTCTGTAGCAATCAGCTGTGCATTTTCTGTGTTGTTCACCACTAGGCACAGCATGTACTGTCATATTAAACCCCCCATGCTGAGACCAGGTGCAACGCTCATAAACTAAATGACTCAGTAGTTATAGTTGTTGCAAATGCACTAATGTTAGAATTAGAAGTTAGGATTGGTTAAAAAGACTTGTTTAAAATATTTAAATCACTGTGTAGTTAGTAAATGAGAAACATAATAATGATGTCATTTTCCGTTCAATCTAAACATTAAAAAATCGCACAGTTTATATTCCTAGAAACATATATTTTAATGGAAAATTATGCAAAGTGGAAAATATTTGACGAAGGGCCAGATTATGAGTGAAGTGCAAAAGTTTGCGCCCAAGCGAATAGGGGTTTATTGCGGATGTTTGTGCTTGTCGGGCTTACCGCTCGTGCTTAAGCAGAATCACAATTTACTCTAGAATGATTACCCCAACTTCAGAGCTCTGGTTAACGGTTTTGCAAAACAAAAATGTTGCACAAAACACATCAAAATTACATTACAAAGTATAGTTACACTCTGTAATTTGTCATTTGTCATTTGGCCCATTATAGGTTGTGTATCTCATATTGCCTGTGTTGCACAGAGATTACTATTTAGTATATTTTTAACATATTTCACTTACCTAGATTACGAGTTTTGCGCTAAATAAATAATAAAAGTTATTAACCCCTATTGTGCCTCTCCCTGATATCAACGCCACTATAATAAAGTTATTAACCCCTATTCCGCCGCTCCCCGACATCACCGCCACTAATAGGTTTTTTAAGTTGCGGAGATGTGGGAGGCCAGAGGTTTAGGGGTTAATAGGTTTATTTAGTTGCGGAGATGTGGGAGGCCGAAGGTTTAGGGGTTAATAACTTTATTATAGTGGCAGTGATGTTGGGGAGCAGTGGGATAGGGGTTAATAACTTTATTATAGTGGTGGTGATGTCGGGGAGCGGCGGAATAGGGTTTAATAATTTTTATTAGTGTCAGCGATGTTGGTAGCAGCAGATTAGGGGTTAATAAATGTATTTAATAGTTGTGATGTGGGTGGGCGGCAGATTAGGGGTTAATAAATTTTAAATAGTGTTTCGATGCGAGAGGGTGGCAGTTTAGGGGTTAATAGGTAGTTTATGGGCAGTAATTGTACTTTGTAACACTTTAGTTATGAGTTTTGTGAAACATTTTTGTGGCGCAAAACTCATAACTACTGTTTTCAGATGGCAGTATGGATCGTGTCGGTATAGGCTGTGACGCAAGCATTTTAGCCTCACAGCACAATCTGTAATACCAGCGCTATTTTTTTAGTGCAGAATGGATGTTGCGTAACTGCCATTATGCTGAAATTGCCATTTTTTAGCGTTAAAAGCCGTAACGCAAAACTCGTAATCTACCTGACTGTCTTTTAATTTCATCATAGAAAATAATTTTTGTTTGTATCTAAGTTTTCTGTTTTATTTCTATTAAGAAACACATACACACTCACCCCCCCCCTCTCCTCACATATGCACACACACATCACTGTGGGAGTAGCATATATAGTCTGTGACAAACAGTCTGGTCTTATTATAATTTGTGTCCTGGAAAGACCGATACTACTATATGATTTATATACACATCCTGATGGGAGCTAAGAGGTTAATGTAGTAGTCTTAAAAAAGTCTTGTATGTGCCTTTGTATGAACATGGATTTCAATATCAGTATGTAAAAGGAATTCCTGAAGATGCGATCAAAAACATATTTGGAAAATGTTCTCAAAGTTAATAAACATTGCAATTAAAAGCTATCTAGCTATCAAGACTGAAAAACACCATATATGTCCTACTGATATCTAATATCCTGGCATTAATATAAAGGGAAATTGAAATATGCCCTGGCATAAAGTATATGGTTGTCTTATATGTTGATTTAAAAGCTGTGTCCCTAGAGTTCCAAGCTGGAATCTTGATAGTTCCATGATTGAATCTTGATATATTATTGATTATAACTAGTATATGTGGATACATAAAACTGTCTATGACAAGGAGCACGCTTTACTGGAATCCATTAGTGGTTTAATAAACATTCTGATTTATTTATATATTGCATTAAAAATGCTAGATATAATCTGTTGTTTAAAGTGTTATCCCGATTTAATAGAAGTTATGATTACTTTGAGACAAAACCCAGTAAACAGAAATGGAAGAGTTTTTATTTATTGCATATAAAGCATTCCATGAGCTAGCGATATTTCAGGAATGTCATCTTTTATAGTTCTATAAATAGAGTGCATTTTTCACTCAACAATTGCAGTCTAAGTATAAACCTTAAGCATGAAAAGAATGGCACATGTCTAGAGAGCACAACAGCTCTTGTGGAATGCACAGATTGAGGGCTAGAGCCATATACTATAATTTGACATTCAATGGTTACAATTCAAATCGACATTGGAGTCTTTTCCAGTCCATTTAGAGGACTATGCAAAGTGTTTCTAAGTGTTCCCATATTCTAGCCCATTCTGTTATATTTAAAGACCCTTGGAAAACTCAGTTATTGTATTTTACTGGATTATGTTAACACTTTGCATTGAGAAAATTCAAGAGTAGTTTTACAATTATTCAGAAAACACTTTTTGCATGATTTTAGGGTTTAATAGCCTTGACATATTGAAACTTCATTTTAACCAGTTAGCATCACTTTTTTTGCAAACTTAAAATAAACAGATATACCACATATGACAGTTGACCCATATTATACCATATCCATAGAACAAATAATGATCAGTTTATGACATTTCTCAATAGAAGGTCAAACAATAATAGCTGTATAGCCATAGAATAGATCTTAAGCACAACAGGAAAAATCTAAGAACTGGTATTTCAGGAAACCTGGTATTTTGTACATAAATGTCACTTTATAACTAAATCAGAATAGTAAAGAGAGTTATTTTTAAAGGGACACTCAATCAAAATTAAACTTTCATGCCATTTTAAACAACTTTCCAATTTACTTCCATTATCTAAATGTGCACAGTCTTTTTATAATTAAAGGGACACTGTACCCAAATTTTTTCTTTCGTGATTCAGATTGAGCATGACATTTTAAGCATCTTTCTAATTTACTCCTTGTATCAATTTTTCTTCATTCTCTTGGTATCTTTATTTGAAATGCAAGAATGTAAGTTTAAATTCCGGCCCATTTTTGTTGAACAACCTGGGTTGTCCTTGCTGATTGGTGGATAAATTCATTCACCAATAAAAAAGTTGCTGTCCAGAGTACTGAACCCAAAACAAGCTTAGATGCCTTCTTTTTCAAATAAAGATAGCAAGAGAACGAAGAAAAATTGATAATAGGAGTAAGTTAGAAAGTTGCTTAAAATTGCATGCTCTTTCTGAATTACAAAAGAAAAATTTTGAGTACAGTGTCCCTTTAAACTTTTTGAGTCACCGGCTCCTACTAAGCATGTGCAAGAATAACGCCTAGATTTAGAGTTCTGCGTTAGCTGTCAAAAGCAGCGTTAAGGGGTCCTAACGCTGCTTTTGGCCGGCCGCTGGTATTTAGAGTCAGGCAGGAAAGGGTCTAACGCTCACTTTCAAGCCTCAACTTTTCCATACCGCAGATCCCCTTACACCAATTGCGTATCCTATCTTTTCAATGGGATCTTCCTAACGCTGGTATTTAGAGTCTTGGCTGAGCGGTAAGAGCCTCTACCAACAAGACTCCTACCGCCCATGGAAAGGCTGTAGTTAAGAGCTTTATGGGCTAACGCCGGTTTATAAAGCTCTTAACTACAGTGCTCTAAAGTACACTAACACCCATAAACTGTGAAATAAATGTGATAAAATTGTGAACAAAAAGTGATCATAAAATATACATAATGTGTGAAACCTAAATACTTATAAAAGTTCATATAAGGATATATGTGTTCTTTCCAAAATCTTCACGCTTCTATTTTTCTTTTGATCCTCATATGAAAAGAAAGAAGAAATGCCACATAGCGTAACTCTGTAACCTTTTTTCAATACAGAATGTGTATGTACAAATGATTACTCACATGGGATGGAGCTATAGCCAAGCTCAGGTTAGTGCGCACACCCAATGTTATACTGTTGGGTAAACAGTTGCTTGAACAGGATTTTGAATAAAAAGATTTATTTAAAATACAAATATAAAAAGCGCCACAAGAGCTGCAAAGACCACCAAATACAATAGGATTGGCAATACAATCAAGTATTTGCTCAAATTGAGCTTATACACAATACCAGAGACCGTGGTAAGGAGTGCAGAAATTTAACCACACAACCTCCCCCTTAAGAGTCCAGTATATGTTGCTCTCCTTACTGGTGTGCAGATTCTTGGAAGGACGCCAAAGAGCAATGTATCCGACGTACGTTTCGCTAAAAAGCTTTATCAAGGAATTGTGTGCGCATGTCTGAAAACCTTATTTGAATACTTCAGATTCATTAAACCAGATATCCGGCATTTAGTCCTCCATTTTGGAAGTGGTCATAATGTGTTGTTTATGGTCAATGATTAGACTTCCTTAGACTGAAGGTATTTCAAAAGAAAACTCTAAACAATATATATGCATCTGTTAAGGACAATATTGGTTTACGCAAATATTCACTTAAAAGCGTCCTACACCTAATTTGTTAAAACAATATTTGCTAACGTGTCTAATATGTAACATATTAGTTAATAACATTTGCGATTTACTATGTAACAAGTTAGTTAAGATCATTCTTATCCCTCACTGATATTCTAATATTCCTTATCTATAACAAGTTTATGCATGCTTATATTCATCAAAATAAGGTCCTGTTTTTTTATGATATCATCAAAAACTTAGATTCACAATATATATATATATAAATAATCTTCTACACATAATATTATTTGATGACATTTTTAATATGGATCCATTTCATCTCAAGACGACCCAATTGATTCTGTACATCACCTCCTCTCCTACTGGCTTCTCAAAACTAGACTAAATGAGCATATCTATAATATAGAAAAAGGTTTTCAAAAACATTCATTATCGGCACACTTTGACAGAAAACATAATAGGAGAATAGAAGATCTTGATTTTCTTGGTATTAGGAAGATAGAACACAGTTGGAGAGGAGGTGATTTACAGAATCAATTGGGTCGTCTTGAGATTAAATGGATCCATATTATGGACAGTTTCATACCTAACGGCCTTAATAAGGATTTTGAGTTACATCATTTCTTATAAATATACGACTCACTTTCCATCCCTGAGAAATCCTCTTACTAACTAAGAATACCCTTATTTATTTTGAGACAGACTTGTAATAATTACAAAATATAAAGAATTAGTGATATCAAGATGAATATCTGTGTCTGATATTATAATCTATAATCTTCATTTACGCTTAAAAATGTCATCAAATAATATTATGTGTAGAAGATTATTTATATATATATATTGTGAATCTAAGTTTTTGATGATATCATAAAAAAACAGGACCTTATTTTGATGAATATAAGCATGCATAAACTTGTTATAGATAAGGAATATTAGAATATCAGTGAGGGATAAGAATGATCTTAACTAACTTGTTACATAGTAAATCGCAAATGTTATTAACTAATATGTTACATATTAGACACATTAGCAAATATTGTTTTAACAAATTAGGTGTAGGACGCTTTTAAGTGAATATTTGCGTAAACCAATATTGTCCTTAACAGATACATATATATTGTTTAGAGTTTTCTTTTGAAATACCTTCAGTCTAAGGAAGTCTAATCATTGACCATAAACAACACATTATGACCACTTCCAAAATGGAGGACTAAATACCGGATATCCGGTTTAATGAATCTGAAGTATTCAAATAAGGTTTTCAGACATGCGCACACCATTCCTTGATAAAGCTTTTTAGCGAAACGTACGTCGGATACATTGCTCTTTGGCGTCCTTCCAAGAATCTGCACACCAGTAAGGAGAGCAACATATACTGGACTCTTAAGGGGGAGGTTGTGTGGTTAAATTTCTGCACTCCTTACCACGGTCTCTGGTATTGTGTATAAGCTCAATTTGAGCAAATACTTGATTGTATTGCCAATCCTATTGTATTTGGTGGTCTTTGCAGCTCTTGTGGCGCTTTTTATATTTGTATTTTAAATAAATCTTTTTATTCAAAATCCTGTTCAAGCAACTGTTTACCCAACAGTATAACATTGGGTGTGCGCACTAACCTGAGCTTGGCTATAGCTCCATCCCATGTGAGTAATCATTTGTACATACACATTCTGTATTGAAAAAAGGTTACAGAGTTACGCTATGTGGCATTTCTTCTTTCTTTTCATATGAGGATCAAAAGAAAAATAGAAGCGTGAAGATTTTGGAAAGAACACATATATCCTTATATGAACTTTTATAAGTATTTAGGTTTCACACATTATGTATATTTTATGATCACTTTTTGTTCACAATTTTATCACATTTATTTCACATTTTTGCGTTTTTGTGATATTATGGTATTTGTTATCAACACCCATAAACTACCTATGTACCCCTAAAACGAGGTCCCCCCACATCGCCGCCACTATAATAAATATTTTTAACCCTTAATCTGCCGACCGCACACCGCCGCCACCTACATTATCCCTATGAACCCCTAATCTGCTGCCCCTAACATCGCCGACACCTTCATAATATTTATTAACCCCTAATCTGCCCCCCCCAATGTCGCCGTCACCTAACTACACTTATTAACCCCTAATCTGCTGACCGGACCTCGCCGCTACTCTAATAAATGTATTAACCCCTAAAGCTAACTCTAACCCTAACCCTAACACCCCCCTAAGTTACATATAATTTTAATCTAACGAAAAATAAATCCTAACCTAAGTTACAATTAAACCTAACACTACACTATCAATAAGTGTATCAATAAGTGTATGATCAATAAGTGTAGGATGAAGACTTCTGCCGGTCTGGATGTCCTCTTCTGCCCCATCGGATGAAGACTTCGGCTGGTAAAAGAGCTGGTTACTTTTTAATTTAGAATAGGGTAGGGACCTTTATTATTTTGGGGGGCTTTTTTATTTTATTAGGGGGCTTAGAGTAGGTGTAATTAGCCTAATATTCTTGTAATCTTTTTTTAGTGTTTAGTGTTTGTTTTTTTTTTGTAATTTAGTTTAGTTTATTTAATTGTATGTAATTGTAGGTAATTTATTTAATTAATTAATTGATAGTGTAGTGTTAGGTTTAATTGTAACTTAGGTTAGGATTTATTTTACAGGTAATTTTGTAATTATTTTAACTAGGTAGCTATTAAATAGTTAATAACTATTTAATAGCTATTGTACCTAGTTAAAATAAATACAAAGTTGCCTGTAAAATAAATATAAATCCTAAAATAGCTACAATATAATTATTCGTTATATTGTAGCTATATTAGGGTTTATTTTACAGGTAAGTATTTAGTTTTAAATAGGAATACTTTAGTTAATAAGATTTAATTTATTTCGTTAGATTCAAATTATATTTAACTTAGGGGGGTGTTAGGGTTAGGGTTAGAGTTAGCTTTAGGGGTTAATACATTTAT
The DNA here is from genome assembly GCF_027579735.1 of Bombina bombina. Lineage (NCBI taxonomy): Eukaryota > Metazoa > Chordata > Amphibia > Anura > Bombinatoridae > Bombina > Bombina bombina. The sequence goes on along the minus strand of NC_069502.1, from coordinate 527,495,679 downwards.
TAAAGTAGCGGCGAGGTCCGGTTGGCAGATTAGGGGTTAATACTTGAAGTTAGGTGGCGGCGACGTGGGGGGGCAGATTAGGGGTTAATACTATTTATTATAGGGTTTGCGTGGTGGGAGTGCAGCGGTTTAGGGGTTAATAACTTTATTATAGTAGCGGCGAGGTCCGGTCGGCAGATTAGGGGTTAATAAGTGTAGTTAGGTGGCGGCAACGTTGGGGGGGGCAGATTAGGGATTAATAAATATTATGTAGGTGTCGGCGGTGTTAGGGGCAGCAGATTAGAGGTACATAGGTATAATGTAGGTTGCAGCGGTGTCCGGAGCGGCAGATTAGGGGTTAATAATATAATGCAGGTGTCAGCGATAGCGGGGGTGGCAGATTAGGGGTTAATAAGTGTAAGGTTAGGGGTGTTTAGACTCGGGGTTCATGTTAGGGTGTTAGGTGCAGACTTAGAAAGTGTTTCCCCATAGGAAACAATGGGGCTGCGTGGGGAGCTTAACGCTGCTTTTTTGCAGGTGTTAGGTTTTTTTCATCCCAAACTGCCCCATTGTTTCCTATGGGGGAATTGTGCACGAGCACGCTTTGGCAGCTTACCGCTACCGTAAGCAACGCTGGTATTGAGGGTTGAAGTGGCGGTAAATTCGGCTCAACGCACCCTTTTTGGAGACTAACGCAGCCCTTCAGGCAACTCTAAATACCAGCGTTGTCTTAAGGGTGCGTTGGGAAAAAACCTGCGTTAGCTACGCGGGTCTTTACCGACAAAACTCTAAATCTAGGCGTAAGTGTGTATGCATTTGTGAATGGCTGATGGTTGTCACATGGTATGTGTATGCATTTGTGAATGGCTGATGGCTGTCACATGGTACATGAGGAGGGGAAAAAGACATAACTTTTAAAATTGTCAGAAAAAAAATCTACTATTTATTTGAAGTTCAGACTAAGTGCTATTGTCTTGTTATCTTGCATTTGTTGATTATGCAAATCTACTGTTATGACTGGTTCTTTAAGTCAAAATAAATAAATGAATGAATGCATTCACCATGTAGCCAGTCCAAAACCTACACGGAACAATGCACAGGAGCATTCAGATGAGATTAAAAGTTTTACTTTGTTTTTTTTAATGTAATTTGTTACAACCTCTTTTTGGTTTAGGGTGCGGTGGAGGTGGTATAGGTTGAAGTAGGGAGACAATGTTAGCAGTTTACAACTTTAACAGCCTTGACATAAAAAAAAAACTTCATTTTGATCTGTTTTTCTTTGCAATTCTTTATTTATTAGCACTTTTTAAGTTTAATAAATTATATATATATATATACACTCTATTTAACCAAAAAAAGATCATTCGTATTAGAATTCTATCAGCCAATCGGAATTGAAGGGATGCCATCTTGGATGACGTCACTTAAAGGTACCTTCATTCTGTGTTAGCCGTCGATTGAAGAGGATGCTCCGCGTCGGATGTCTTGAAGATGGACCCGCTCCACGCTGGATGGATGAAGATAGAAGATGCCATCTGGATGAAGACTTCTGCCCGTCTGGAGGACCACTTCCCCGGCTTGGGTGAAGACTTCTCCCGGCTTCGTTGAGGACTTCAGCCCGGTTGGGTGAAGACTTCTCCCTGTAAGGTGATCTTCAAGGGGTTAGTGTTAGTTTTTTTAAGGGGGTATTGGGTGGGTTTTAGAGTAGGGTTGGTTGTGTGGGTGGTGGGCTTTAATGTTGGGGGGGGATTTGTAATTTTTTTTACAGGTAAAAGAGCTGATTACTTTGGGGCAATGCCCCGCAAAAGGCCCTTTTAAGGGCTATTTGTAATTTAGTGTAGGGTAGGGCTTTTTTATTTTGTGGGGGCTTTTTTATTTTGTTAGTGGGATTAGATTAGTTGTAATTAGTTTAAAAATCTTGTAATTTGTTTATTATTTTCTGTAATTTAGTGTTTTTTGTTTTTTTTTGTACTTTAGATAATTTTATTGAATTGTATTTAATTGCATTTAATTTAGGGAATTAATTTAATTATAGTGTAGTGTTAGGTTTAATTGTAACTTAGGTTAGGTTTTATTTTACAGGTACATTTGTATTTATTTTAGCTAGGTAGTTAGTAAATAGTTATTAACTATTTAGTAACTATTCTACCTAGTTAAAATAAATACAAACTTGCCTGTAATATAAAAATAAACCCTAAGCTAGCTACAATGTAACTATTAGTTATATAGAAGCTAGCTTAGGGTTTATTTTACAGGTAAGTATTTAGTTTTAAATAGGAATAATTTAGTTCATTATAGTAATTTTATTTAGATTTCTTTTAATTATATTTAAGTTAGAGGGTGTTAGGTTTAGGGTTAGACATATTTAGGGGTTAATACATTTAGTATAGTGGCGGCGACGTTGGGGGCGGCAGATTAGGGGTTAATAAATGTAGGTAGGTGGCGTCGATGTTAGGGCTGGCAGATTAGGGGTTAATAATATTTAACTAATGTTTGCGAGGCGGGAGTGCAGCGGTTTAGGGGTTAATATGTTTATTATAGTGGCGGCGACGTTGGGGCAGCAGATTAGGGGTTAATAAATGTAGGTAGGTGGCGGCGACATTGGGGGCGGCAGATTAGGGGTTAATAAATATAATGTAGGTGTCGGCGATGTTGGGGGCAGCAGATTAGGGGTTCATAAGTATAATGTAGGTGGCGGCGGTGTCTGGAGCGGCAGATTAGGGGTTAATAATATAATGCAGGTGTCTGCGTTGTCGGGGGTGGCAGATTAGGGGTTAATAAGTGCAAGATTAGGGGTGTTTAGACTCGAGGTTCATGTTAGGGTGTTAGGTGTAGACATAAAATGTATTTACTTTTGGATAAACCTGAAAATTCAGTATTTGACTCCAGGAACCTGTGGACTCTTGCCATCTGATGCTACGTTCCCTTTCAGCTGTAAAGATTCATCTTATGGAGTGAGTATACTGCACCCATATTAATTGGCTTCAATATATGCATCAAGCCTTTTTTCTCTTCATTTACTAGAGAAAATCACTCAATAGACCAGCGCCATCTACTACTACTATCTATCTACACACAGTCACAAGGGAGAGACTGCAAGAAGGCTGCGTTCTGACCTAAAGGAGAGTATCAGTTCTTAGTTCATTTGTACAGAATATTGTGTGTTTTTTTCCATCTTGCACCTCTGTATATTGTTTTCCTTTTTATATAATGTATTTCCCCATAGGAATCAATGGGGCTGCGTTAAGGAGCTTTACGCTGCTTTTTGGCAGGTGTTTTTTTTTCAGCCGGGTCTCCCCGTTGATTCCTATGGGGAAATCGTGCACAAGCACATTACACCAGCTCACCGCTAACGTAAGCAGCGCTGGTATTGGAGTGCGGTAAGTAGCAAAATTTTGCTCAACGCTCACTTCTTGTCTGGGTTGTCAAAACCCGTAATACCAGCGCTGTCTGTAAGTGAGCGGTGAGCATAAACTGCTCGTTAGCACCGCACAGCCTCTAATGCAAAACTCGTAATCTAGGTGTTGGTGTCCTGCCCAAGTCTATATCTGTTCGTAACACAACACTGAACCAGTATATTGGCGCTAATTATCATGCACAGTTAGATAAAATGTATCATTGTGTAACCAGTGGTCTAACGTTACAATTGTTTCTATCTGATGATAATCTGGCATCTCAGTTGTTACCCAGCTCTAGTCAGTTTACCATATTAGAGACCTCTATGCAAAGGTATAAATATGCTCTAAATATCGCCACTATAGGAGTGAAAAAATAAAAATAGCTGCTGTGTTCAGTTGGCCCTTAGTAAGCGCTGCTTAATATTCACAAGGAACGCTAATGTTTAAGCTAAATATAAGCGGAGGTAGGCTCAAGGGAGAGCCTCAACAGAGTTTAATCTAAAAATCAGCGTCCGTACTGCTGTCACAGGAATTTAAGTTCCGTAAAACCCGGAAGTCCCGCCTCAAAACATCGGTGATAGGAATCTGACTTGTCACTCACCTGGACGTTTGGTGTTAAGGTAGTATATACCGTTATCTATTGGCATACATTGGATGGAGTTAAAATAGGGTTATTACATTGTTTCCTTAGTATGCTTGCGGTAATTGTGCTAATAGCAAAATATCTTTAGTAACCTCTATTCTCTCTCTACATCCGTTATATGCCATGTCTCTCTCTCTCTCTCTCTCTCTCTCTCTCTCTCTCTATATATATATATATATATATATATATATATATATACACGATGAAGGAAGGCACTCACTGGTCTTTAATTCAAAAGAAAACTTTTAATAAGCGTGCACGTCACGCTTATTAAAAGTTTTCTTTTGAATTAAAGACCAGTGAGTGCCTTCCTTCATCGTGTATATTTAACTGCTGGCACCCTGGCATCAAGATTTGTAAGTGAGAGTGCTCTCTATCTACCTATATATATATATATATATATATATATATATATATATATATATATATATATATGTTCTTGCGATACAAGCTCATATGAAAGTAATTCTGACATCTATTGGTTCAGGAATATGAACGGCTATAGCTTTTATTACCGTACTAGGAATGGACTGCTGGTGGCTTTACTGGAGAGAGGTTTATTACTATCTCTAAGTTTGTATCCCCATTCTGTTGATTAGTCATTAGGCGCATATTACAGTTATCTTGTTGATATCAGTTGTATCAAATTACTAATAATAATCCTTGGTCCCATTGGGACCTATGATATTAACATAAGGTCTCACCCAATGTCACATGTGCCCTTCCCTGTGCCCCCATATAATCCCTGTGTTAATAATCTAAGTCTTTGTGCTATTGTTAGTTAGTTCCATTGCAACAATTTGTGAATGTGTGATGTGATAGTGACCAAAATATTATTGTCCTCATCACCTTTGTGGTGTCCACTTAAGTTATTTGGTGGGATACTGGGTATCTATTTCTGTGATGATCCCCATTGTGTTATCATAGTATTTAACCTGTGTTGAAAAGTGTGCTTTGTTTTCTATGTTGATGCTGTGCTTGTTGTCCTAATATTGGTGATATTCAAAAATAATAGTGATGTGATTCAACCCAAACTAATAGTGATTAGATGTTCATTTCTGCTAGCGTGTTATCACTACAAAAAAGTTTGTTAAAATAACAGTGAAGGAGTACTGGTGCATTGAGTGGTTTATTATGTATTATCATTAATATTCTAACTGCAAATCTGTTCAACTGTTATTTGCATAGTTGGCTTGCTATGATTGGGTTTGCATACTATTCTTTAATGGCTATCTCTAGATCCCATCTAGCCTGTTAGACATTAATGTCTTTAGATGTAGATCTTAATCTTAATGTCTTTATATGTCCAAAGATATCTTAATGTTTCTAGATATATGTAGATCCTATGTCTATCTAGAAAAAGACATAATAGTTGTTTTGCTCATTCATTCCATTTGGATGGACCGTGTTTAGCAAATAGATCCATTTGCTTTCAGCTTTGAGGAGTGCTGTTTCTAAGTCTCCCCCCCCCCCCCCCCCAGATACCAAGAGATACTTTCTCTATTCCCCAGCATTCTAATTCCTTTTTGTTGGAGTGATAGTACATCATGAAGTGGGATGCCACACTGGTTATTGCTTTCCCTTTTTTACATCTTTCGCTGCATTAGTCAATCTGATTCTGAGCTTACGTGTGGTCATTCCGATATAGAGTAATTTACATCTACAACGTAGAGTATATATCACTCCCTCCTGTTTTGCAGCTAATGTACCGTTGTATCTGATGTTTCACTCCAAATCTATCTTCAAATGAGAATATTTTCATTATATGATGGCATGTACTGCAATTGCATTTGAATGAGCCTGGATTGAATGCTGATTTCGTTTTCTTAACATTAAGATGTCTACTACTGAATATATACTTTAAATTTTTGGTACGTCTATACCCAATCGCTGGTTTCTCCCCAAGTTTACTTTTAAGGACAGGATTAGTCATTAGAATGTTCCAAATGTTTATTGATAATGTCAATTACTTGAGGAGTCTGGGTGTTGTAAGTGAGGATTAGTCTAGGAGCTTTGGAGTCAACTTTGGTGTTAGTACACAGTAATTTCTTTCTATCAGTGTGTAGGACTCTATATTTTGCTCTTTTTATGCTCCGTTTGCTATATCCTTGGTTAATTAGCCTCCTTTCAAGTTCATTGGCTCTGTTTCTGAATGTTAATTCATCTGAACAATTTCTCCTGATCCTTAGGAATTTACCTGTTGGTAATCCTCTGATGGTCCCCTGGGCATGGGCATTTGTGCTGTAAAGATGGCTGTTGGTTGCTATCTTCTTCCTATATAGATCCATCTTGATATTTCCTTGAGTATCCTTATATATTGTTACATCCAGAAAGTTTATCGCTTTCTGACTGGCTTCATGGGTTAATTTGATATTTAAGTCCTTGTGATTTAGTATATTGAGAAATTCCAATAATTCATCATGTGTTCCCTCCCAGATTAAGAAAATATTATCTATGAACCTCAGCCATAGGGGGATCATATTTGTATATCTGGTGTTGCAATCCATGAACACATGCTCTCACTCCCATGTTATGGTCTATCGCTGTGTAGAGTGATTCCACATCTGTGGTAACTAACCAGATCTCATCATTCAAGTTTACTCCTTCTAGCCTTTGCAATATTTGTTTGGTGTCTCTTATATATGATGGTAAACAACCCATTCCGGACACAATTGGTCTGCCAGGTGGATTTTGTTGATCTTTGTGTATCGTGGGTATTCGGTAAAAGGTGGCGATTTTAGGATTGGTCACCATTAGAAATGTCTTTTTTTTTCTGATATAGTTCCTTCATTAAACGCTTGATTAATCATGCGATCATATATTTAGGAATAGCCCATCATTGGGTTATGAAGAAGTTTTGTATAGCATCTTTGATTTCTTAATTGTTTATGTACTTCTTTAAGGTACATGTCCAGGGGCCATATGACAATGTTGCCCCCCTTATCTGCGTTGCGTATGACTATTTCTTCTTTTTGTCTTAAATCCCTGAGGGCCATCCGTTCTTTATAGGTTACATTTTGATATGTTGGAGATATCTGTAGCGATGTAATATCTTTACATACCATTTCATTGAAGACATCTATTTGCGGGGTATTTATATTTCACGGCATGAAAATAGATTTGTTTTTGATATTATTTCTCCACTTATGTACATTAATCGGGTCTGATTCTTCCAGAAGGTTCTCTAAATCTTGGATAGATTTCCACTCCTCAGCATTCCATCCTGTCTCAGTATCTGATAGTGAGAAAAATTTGTTTAGAGCTAATTTTCGTATATATAGCTGTATGTCTTTTATTGTTTCGAATTTATCTATGTTGTTAGTTGGACAAAATGACAAGCATTTTGACAATATTGAGATATGGTCTTTTGTTAAGGGTATTTCCGATAAATTGATTACATTCAGTGATTCAACCAAATCTGGGAGAAGGGACTCTGGGGCTCCTCAATTGTCTCCAGTTCCCTTGCCGTTCTGTTTGTGCCTGGCTCCAGCCTCTGGTGGGCCTTTTGTTTCTTCCCCCTTCCTCTGCGTGTTCCTCTTCCTTTTCTTCTGATTCTAAAAGGCTTGAGGCTCGGGGAATTATCACACTGGGGGTGGCAGTAGATTTACTCCCATCTGTATTAGAGACATCACTCTATACTATTGTGACTTTTGGGTTTCTCGTTGGAATCCTCTATTTCTCCATTTATAAAATTTCTGGTTAGAAAAATCCTGTCTCTATTAAGTTTGCTTTGTTTGGTACTTTTTAGCTCATCTTCATACTTATCCAGCTCCTTTTGGAAAGTTTTATATAGTTTCTCAAATTCAGAGTTATTTTCGTATTTCTTCAGGGCCTCGTTATATTCTTTAAATTTTTTATTTTTTTTAAAGCTTTATTGGTAATAAAACTGAAGATACAAATAAGTTCCCAAACGCAGTGGGAAGTATAAAACCAGTCATGTAAACATCATGATACAAAGAAAACCAGACTAGTCGCAGGTAGCTTTTTCACTATATCGGATGATACCGTGAGAAACACGGATATTCTTTAATTTTATTATCCAATAGATCATACTCAGACTGATCATGCTTTATAAGTATATTTATCAATTTAGTTGAACATTCTGTTAGGGCCTCTTCCCATTCAATAGTGTATGTTTGGTCCCTGAATTTAAAGGCTGGAAAGAGTTGGATCCTCAAACCTCTAGGTATTAATTTCTTTTCCAGGTATTTTTCAAAGAAATGGCGATTCCACCATACCTTGTCTTGTTTGAACAGGGTTTTATGATTATCCCTTAATAGTCCTTCCAGAGTGTTAGGTATTATGTTGCCTCCATGGTTACTACCCTCTTCAAATATTTCATTTTTTAGTCTGCTGTTCTTTTTTGCTGCCTGTCTTGTCTGTCCCTGTCTCATGCAGATTCCATGGAAAGTGTATTAGTCTGTGTGCTCTATTGTGAGGAACCTTTTTTCAATCCTTCTTGATATCCTTTACTATATGCTTCCTGTTCAATATATACCTTTTATATCTGGGCTGATTTCCTCTGGACAATCTGGAAATAGTCTTTTCCCAGTAAATTTAGAGTCGATAGTGATGGTGAGTTTTGCAACCTACTTCTTCCACTGGGTGATCCAGTAAGTGATGGCATTCCAGGTAAAGATGATTTGTTGGATGACAGTCTAGGAATATTTAGTATATTAAACTTTTGAACAACAGCAATGGTGACTCTTCTGTGCAGCATGTTCTTTCCAATAGTTAAAGAAATTGAGCGTTATGGGCTTTTAACACCATCTTCTGATCCGGTATAATTACTACTGGAATTTAGATTTTTTTGTATTCCATTAATTCTGCATGATCTTTCTCATACATTTTCTTTAGGTTTTCTACATATTGCATCATAACCTATGAGGCCCTGGACATGCCCTTCTGCTGACGGACACCTCCAACCATTTATGCTGGGTTGAAAGTCTGATTGTTAGCCTATGAAGGATTGCAATAACCTCCAGTGTTCACTGTTTTGCCACTTAGACACTGAAGTTATTATGACAATTCTAAATTTCTCTAGTCGTTTCTCATTGTTCTGCTCTATCAAATTTCTCTCCCTCTCTGCCTGATTGAAGCTGGATTCCATGGTATAGCTGTCATTTTGAAAGACCAGTGGAAGTTCCATAACCTTATCAGGCACCAAGAGGCTCCTAGTGCACCCTGTGCTAACCCCAGCACTAAGACCCTGTCTTCAGTGCAGCCCTGGGCCCCAGCTGCCCATAACTCTCCTTTGTGAAAGCCTGAGGCCCTTACAATCATTCAGCCAGCATGCTTAACTTTTGCTTTGGACAGATATCCTTAATTTATGTGAAGGTCTAGAAAAAAATCCCTATAGTTTTAATAATGAGCACTTACCTTGTATGCATTTTTTTTATTCAATTGCTTAGGAAAAGAAGCAAACCTGAGGTAAAATTCTGATTGGAATGGGGGCCTTTGGGCATGAATTATTTTATTTTTTTAGGCAACATTGTATAATATTGCCTATCTATGCTTCTTTACTGCATTTTAGTTGTTACCTATTTGTATTACATTAATAAATCATGGATGTCAAATGAATTTAAATTTGAGCTGTCTCAGAACAAGAAAAGGCTGGAAACATTCTTTGCCAAAGAAACCGCCAACAATATTTTAAAGAATTAAAAAAAAAATATAGGAAAAAAAGAAAAAAAAAAGATCTGGATCAACAAATTCAACTTTTGCATAATGATTTCTTGTTGAGTTGGTTACATATTCGTAAATATAAAAATCCCAGATCTAGTAAATAAAACATGATCTCACTTATTTTCCAAAATGTTTCTAATCATGATATGAATTACATTTATATATTATGCAGTAAATATTCCTATAATATAATGTCAGAGTTAGCCTCTAATCAAGTGATTACATCAATGTAATCAGAAAATAATCTTCCAGCATTTTTGTTTCTTTTAGCATATAGCCTGTGCCTTCTCATCTCTCTGTTCTGCTGTTAGACTGAAAAAATGGTCATCAGCAAGATCTTTTTACTATTAGCCAGGACAATGTCAACTCAAAAATGCTTTTCATTAAAAGTAATACACATCAGATTAAATTAGCAGATGTAACATAATGTTTTTTTTTTTAAATCTCTAAATGACTAGCCTGGATTTCATAATCACTTGAGGAAATGTTCTATTTCTCAGCTGGAGAGTTCATAGTCATACACATTATTATTATAATCTCTTTAACAAGGATGTAATTTAATATATGAAGTTAATTTTCTGCTCAACAGTCGTGCGTGTATAGTTAGAGGTAAATAGGGTTTTCATAATATTAGCATAGTGGTTGTTGGGAGTAATAGTGCTTTTACTGTAATGTTATAGGAAACAGTTACAGCTGCTGAGACACCTCAGACGTTGAGAAAGAAACAATACAAAGTTTAGTAAATATAATGCATAAAAGAAAATTATTGCTCCTTTAAGCAAAATATTTCTAGTAAAATCTATCACATAATAGTTGGAGCATGAGGCACAGGGATCAAACAACCAAGTTTCAATCACTAATGTATCTCAATTAGATGTTATAGGTAAATAAGAATGCACATGATATATAGGTGTATGCTCTGCAGCTTGCACAATAAAAGCTATTACTAAATCGACAATAGTTTTACTAGAAGCAATTTGCAATCCAATGCTCATTTAATTACCCCTTCTAGAGCACTTAATTAGGTCCTAAAGTCCTTCCTCATATGTCTAAGACTGTACAACATTGCAGTAACCCTCCTGTAAAGATGACTGAGATTTACCTCGTTGGTCATCTGGATTCACTTGTACAGGAGATAGTCTCAAAGCCAAGGTCAGAGTCAAGCCAAGGTCTGTAGCCTTGTAAGGTGGACTGGAACCAGGTGTCTGTGCTAAAGGAGAATACAGGTGAGTAATCGAGAAACAAACAGGGTCAAGAATCAAGAACCAGATGTAAATTCTGGAGCACAGATGATTAGGCCAAAATATAATTGTTCATATTTCTATAATCTGTAGTCACTGTAATATATTTGTGTACAAAATATGATTTCAGTCTGAAACAAGTAGCTTAGTGTAGGGACAGGATCCAGAAGTCAGGCCACGATAATAATAGGAAAGGAGGCTCAGGAGCATAAGCGCCAGGATCATCATAAACTAATAACCAAGTACCAAATAGTGCTCTCATTGGTGTTTTAAAATGTCCCAGTTCTTTTTTTAGCACACTTTCTTCTACAGGGTAACCTCCCATATCAGTGTCACAAACAAATACTGTCCTTAAGCCATATCTAACAGCCTGTTTCTAACAGTACTACCCATAATGCATCTTAATACACCCATAGCACAACTGCCTGCATTCCCTTTAGCATGAGTCGTACAGACAACTGCCTCGAGGCCTGGCATATTATTGTTCAGTTTATAGCTTTTCTTCTTCTGGAGAAACAAATCAGTGTATGTACAAATCAATAGCTCCATATCCTACAAAATCATCACTGAGGATAAAAGGTGCAAAAAAGCCCTTGTTTGTGAATGTAGTGGACGTCATTACAGTAAGGTGACAGTAGTGACACATTATACACAATGTTCCTTTAATTCTTAATTCTCTCCTAGCTTTTCATTTTGCAAAAAATGTGTTATAAAAATGATTTAAGAGGGAAATATGCATTATGTACTTCCTTTAAAACATTCGGTACAATATGGAACTCCCATTTAAGTCATCACACTTTAAAGGGACATCAAAAGTGAGTAGTGTGTGGTGTCTGCACAGTGTAATTTTTGCATTAGATTTTTGCTTTAAGAAAACTGCCACTCAAAAGATTCAAACATGCTTAGAACAGCTACTACGTTGTTTTACTGATCAAAAGCCACTGCATTAACAACATCCCTCTCATGTATATCCTTTAGTCAATATTCTACCCACTCAATTATGCTTGAGCCCAGTTCTGACTAATGAGGATTGTGAGTTCAGAGTTAGCTTACTGTGTGTGGGATAGTGTCAAATGCTATGATAAACTCTAGATAAGCTTGTTCTGAACCATAAATTATCACTTTAGATACAAAGCTAATGCATTATTTTAGACTAGTGTAATATGATTTGTCTGCAGTAAATTGTAGTTCCATGATTTTCCATAGCAAACAACTTTTGCTTTTCAAATAATTAATTATTTAGGCCTAGATTTGGAGTTTGGCGGTAGATGGGCTGTTAACGCTCCGCAGGCTTTTTTCTGGCCGCACCATAAATTTAACTCTGGTATCGAGAGTTCAAACAAATGCTGCGTTAGGCTCCAAAAAAGGAGCGTAGAGCATTTTTACCGCAAATGCAACTCTCGATACCAGAGTTGCTTACGGACACGGCCAGCCTCAAAAACGTGCTCGTGCACGATTTCCCCATAGGAAACAATGGGGCTGTTTGAGCTGAAAAAAAACCTAACACCTGCAAAAAAGCAGCGTTCAGCTCCTAACGCAGCCCCATTGTTTCCTATGGGGAAACACTTCCTACGTCTGCACCTAACACTCTAACATGTACCCCGAGTCTAAACACCCCTAACCTTACACTTATTAACCCCTAATCTGCCGCTCCCGCTATCGCTGACCCCTGCATATTTTTTTTAACCCCTAATCTGCCGCTCCGTAAACCGCCGCAACCTACGTTATCCCTATGTACCCCTAATCTGCTGCCCCTAACACCGCCGACCCCTAGATTATATTTATTAACCCCTAATCTGCCCCCCTCAACGTCGCCGACACCTGCCTACACTTATTAACCCCTAATCTGCCGAGCGGACCTGAGCGCTACTATAATAAAGTAATTAACCCCTAATCCGCCTCACTAACCCTATCATAAATAGTATTAACCCCTAATCTGCCCTCCCTAACATCGCCGACACCTAACTTCAATTATTAACCCCTAATCTGCCGACTGGAGCTCACCGCTATTCTAATAAATGTAATAACCCCTAAAGCTAAGTCTAACCCTAACACTAACACCCCCCTAAATTAAATATAATTTACATCTAACAAAATAAATTAACTCTTATTAAATAACTTATTCCTATTTAAAGCTAAATACTTACCTGTAAAATAAATCCTAATATAGCTACAATATAAATTATAATTATATTATAGCTATTTTAGGATTAATATTTATTTTACAGGCAACTTTGTAATTATTTTAACCAGGTACAATAGCTATTAAATAGTTAAGAACTATTTAATAGTTACCTAGTTAAAATAATAACAAATTTACCTGTAAAATAAATCCTAACCTAAGTTATAATTAAACCTAACACTACCCTATCAATAAATTAATTAAATAAACTACCTACAATTAACCTAACACTACACTATCAATAAATAAATTAAATACAATTGCTACAAATAAACAAATTACACCTACTCTAAGCCCCCTAATAAAATAACAAAGACCCCCAAAATAATAAATGCCCTACCCTATTCTAAATTAAAAAAGTTAAAAGCTCTTTTACCTTACCAGCCCTGAACAGGGCCCTTTGTGGGGCATGCCCCAAGAATTTCAGCTCTTTTGCCTGTAAAAAAAAAACATACAATACCCCCCCCCAACATTACATCCCACCACCCACATACCCCTAATCTAACCCAAACCCCCCTTAAATAAACCTAACACTAATCCCCTGAAGATCTTCCTACCTTGTCTTCACCATCCAGGTATCACCGATCCGTCCTGGCTCCAACATCTTCATCCAACCCAAGCGGGGGTTGGCGATCCATCATCCGGTGGCTGAAGAGGTCCAGAAGAGGCTCCAAAGTCTTCCTCCTATCCGGCAAGAAGAGGGCATCTTCGATCTTCTTGCATCCGGTGCGGAGCGGGTCCATCTTGAAGCAGGCGACGCGGATCCATCCTCTTCTTCCGTTGTCTCCCGACGAATAACGGTTCCTTTAAGGGACGTCATCCAAGATGGTGTCCCTTGAATTCCGATTGGCTGATAGGATTCTATCAGCCAATCGGAATTAAGGTAGGAATTTTCTGATTGGCTGATGGAATCAGCCAATCAGAATCAAGTTCAATCCGATTGGCTGATCCAATCAGCCAATCAGATTGAGCTCGCATTCTATTGGCTGTTCTGATCAGCCAATAGAATGCAAGCTCAATCTGATTGACTGATCGGATCAGCCAATCGGATTGAACTTGATTCTGATTGGCTGATTCCATCAGCCAATCAGAATATTCCTACCTTAATTCCGATTGGCTGATAGAATGCCATCTTGGATGACGTCCCTTAAAGGAACCGTCATTCGTCGTCTAGTCGTCGGAAGAAGAGGATGGATCCGCTTGGAGAAGATGTTTGCCGGTCCGGATGTCCTCTTCTTGCCGGATAGGAGGAAGACTTTGGAGCCTCTTCTGGACCTCTTCAGCCACCGGATGATGGATCGCCAACCCCCGCTTGGGTTCCCGCTTGGGTTGGATGAAGATGTTGGAGCCAGGACGGATCGGTGATACCTGGATGGTGAAGACAAGGTAGGAAGATCTTCAGGGGATTAGTGTTAGGTTTATTTAAGGGGGGTTTGGGTTAGATTAGGGGTATGTGGGTGGTGGGTTGTAATGTTGGGGGGGGGGGTATTGTATGTGTTTTTTTTACAGGCAAGAGAGCTGAAATTCTTGGGGCATGCCCCGCAAAGGGCCCTGTTCAGGGCTGGTAAGGTAAAAGAGCTTTTAACTTTTTTAATTTAGAATAGGGTAGGGCATTTATTATTTTGGGGGGCTTTGTTATTTTATTAGGGGGCTTAGAGTAGGTGTAATTAGTTTAAAATTGTTGTAATAATTTTCTTATGTTTGTAAATATTTTTTTTATTTTTTGTAACTTAGTTCTTTTTTATTTTTTGTACTTTAGTTAGTTTATGTAATTGTAGTTATTTGTAGCAATTGTATTTAATTTATTTATTGATAGTGTAGTGTTAGGTTAATTGTAGGTAGTTTATTTAATTAATTTATTGATAGGGTAGTGTTAGGTTTAATTATATCTTAGGTTAGGATTTATTTTACAGGTAAATTTGTTATTATTTTAACTAGGTAACTATTAAATAGTTATTAACTATTTAATAGATATTGTACCTGGTTAAAATAATTACAAAGTTGCCTGTAAAATAAATATTAATCCTAAAATAGCTATAATGTAATTATAATTTATATTGTAGCTATATTAGGATTTATTTTACAGGTAAGTATTTAGCTTTAAATAGGAATAATTTATTTAATAAGAGTTAATTAATTTTGTTAGATTTAAATTATATTTAAGTTAGGGGGGTGTTAGTGTTAGGGTTAGACTTAGCTTTAGGGGTTAATCCATTTATTATAGTAGCGATGAGCTCCGGTCGGCAGATTAGGGGTTAATAATTGAAGTTAGGTGTCGGCGATGTTAGGGAGGGCAGATTAGGGGTTAATACTATTTATGATAGGGTTAGTGAGGCGGGTTAGGGGTTAATAACTTTATTATAGTAGCGGTGCGGTCCGCTCGGCAGATTAGGGGTTAATAAGTGTAGGCAGGTGTCGGCGACGTTGAGGGGGGCAGATTAGGGGTTAATAAATATAATATAGGGGTCGGCGGTGTTAGGGGCAGCAGATTAGGGGTACATAGGGATAACGTAGGTGGCGGCGCTTTGCGGTCGGAAGATTAGGGGTTAATTATTGTAAGTAGCTGGCGGCGACGTTGTGGGGGGCAGGTTAGGGGTTAATAAATGTAATACAGGGGTCGGCGGGGTTAGGGGCAGCAGATTAGGGGTACATAAGTATAACGTAGGTGGCGGTCGGCAGATTAGGGGTTAAAAAATTTTAATCGAGTGGCGGCGATGTGGGGGGAGCTCGGTTTAGGGGTACATAGGTAGTTTATGGGTGTTAGTGTACTTTAGGGTACAGTAGTTAAGAGCTTTATGAACCGGCGTTAGCCCAGAAAGCTCTTAACTCCTGCTATTTTCCGGCGGCTGGAGTTTTGTCGTTAGAGCTCTAACGCTCACTTCAGAAACGACTCTAAATACCCGGCGTTAGAAAGATCCCATTGAAAAGATAGGATACGCAATTGACGTAAGGGGATCTGCGGTATGGAAAAGTCGCGGCTGAAAAGTGAGCGTTAGACCCTTTAATCACTGACTCCAAATACCAGCGGGCGGCCAAAACCAGCGTTAGGAGCCTCTAACGCTGGTTTTCACGGCTACCGCCGAACTCTAAATCTAGGCCACTTCAGAAACGACTCTAAATACCGGCGTTAGAAAGATCCCATTGAAAAGATAGGATACGCAATTGACGTAAGGGGATCTGCGGTATGGAAAAGTCGCGGCTGAAAAGTGAGCGTTAGACCCTTTAATCACTGACTCCAAATACCAGCGGGCGGCCAAAACCAGCGTTAGGAGCCTCTAACGCTGGTTTTCACGGCTACCGCCGAACTCTAAATCTAGGCCACAACAGGCCTCTAACTTTGTAATATGTAGCACATCTTTAGAGAACTATACTGACTTTGTCTTATATATTTACAAGCTTGACTATTCAGTGTACAGTCGCATATGAGACACCCCTTCTGTTCTGTTACAAAACTGATACTATTTGTATTCATTTTTAATGTAAATTAAAGATTCAATGGATTACCCTATATTGCCACAAGACTTGATTAGTTTGTTTGAGTTAGTGGCGTGCTTGTGCAGACTAAGATTAAACATCAACTGAAATCCCCTATAAAATACTTAATTAAACAAAGTAAAAAGTAAAAGTATGACATTAAACATTTATTACTTGCTTTGCCATCTATTGCTATACTTCCCATGACAAATTGTGTTTTCTCTCTCCCCTAAGCATCACCATTTAAAACATTGTGATCGGACAAAGCTTGCAGCCAGGGAACCCGTCCACCCATGTTCAGTGGTTGCAAGGCTACATTTAGCATTGCACCAGCAAGTGCTTCTGCAGCCCTGCTATCATGGAATAGGCTGAGCAAGAAGCTTGCTTTTAATCCTGCATCACAAAGGGCTCCCAAGCTGTCTCTACACTTTATAAACGGCTTTATAAAAAGTGTATCTGCAGCTACCCTAAGATTGTCTGTATATAGGACAGTGCTACAGTAAACATCAAATTTAGCGGCATCGGGAAGGGCATTGCACTTGTTCATCTTTTAGCGCCCCCTTTTTACAGCAGGCAAGTGCTTGTTAATGCCTTAGATCTGAGCCCTCTTTGCTCACCTTAGCTAACAAGCAGTGCACTCAGAGAAAGAGAGCCTCAGACTGGATGATCCTCAGCTCCTTAGCAAGCTGACAATGAGGACAGACAGTGCTCATCATTCTAGCAAGGAAGATAATATATGTAGGAAAAAGCAGCTTTGTGTTTGCCTGTTGTCGAGAGAACTGCCTGTTAACCCTCTATACTTTGTTAGTTGAAAAGCTACTGTTGGAGAAAGTATCTTGAGGAATATAGAGAATAGGGGACAGAGATCACATAGAGAAGAAAGACTTAGGGGGCAATTTATCAAGCTCTTCGGCAGTCTTTCATCTGCCTACGACTGCAGGTTTTCAAAAGAGAACCGACACACCGTATTTAACAAGCAGCGTCCCTACCCTTTTGCCAACTCTTAGGTGGCGAATTTCAATCTCCCCGGTCTAGTTCGTCCAGGGAGATTGACAGCTCCTGCCCACGCATGATTGAACGTGTGCAGGCAAGGGGCGGAGAATTCAGCCCGCCAGAGGCGAGCTGTGGCGGACAGGGGCTCGTATGTGCGCCCCTGTCCACCTCAGCTTGATAAATCACCCCCATAGCTGCAGCTTTGGTGATCTTACACACAAGTATTTGGTTTACCCCTGGCTGGTAGAATGGTCCTAATCTTATTACTGTAATACATTACAGTCCTCTCTGATAGCTGAGGTGTTAATCAAGAGTTGGGTTATAAATTCAGATATTTGCATCTGCATTTATTTGTGTGGTATGCATGTAAGTAAGAGTATGTGTGGTATGCAAGTAAGTAAAAGTATGCATGTGGGCACTGAAAGCTTTACACTTGTTTTGGATTGTGCTTAAGGCGCCTTTTAAAATCTAATGAATCAGTACATGGTTTAAACCAAAGGTATATTCCATATGGGATGCCACTTTTCATTTTTTTTGTGAAAAGTGATTTTTAAAATCAGGTGGTCTTGCTGACTGGGATGATGTAGGTTCCAGAAACTGTGCATAAATCAGACCTCTAACATAAATATCTTATTTGAATTTAGCAAAGTTAAATTAGTTATCAAATGAATCCATAATCATAGTAAGAATTCCATTTAATTTTTTTCTGTCCTAGATAATAGTTTAAACTCTTCTAAGCCTAACGTAAAATGAAATATTATGATAATCTGATATTGAAAAACCCATTTGTGCACATATGCAAAGAATAAACCATTTATTTTGTCCACACCAATATAGAAATACTCTACATCATAAAATTAATCTCCCTGAACATTTTTTGAAGACTGGTCAAGCAGTTTTGCCTGTAGCCTAGCCTAAAAATATTATTTTGAACCAATTTTCTTCACAAAAGTACAAAGTTTATGTCATATTTGCTCCTGGCTATATACTGTACCTAGGATTACTTTCTATATTACACTGTACAGGGAGTGCAGAATTATTAGGCAAGTTGTATTTTTGAGGATTAATTTTATTATTGAACAACAACCATGTTCTCAATGAACCCAAAAAACTCATTAATATCAAAGCTGAATAGTTTTGGAAGTAGTTTTTAGTTTGTTTTTAGTTATAGCTATTTTAGGGGGATATCTGTGTGTGCAGGTGACTATTACTGTGCATAATTATTAGGCAACTTAACAAAAAACAAATATATACCCATTTCAATTATTTATTTTTACCAGTGAAACCAATATAACATCTCAACATTCACAAATATACATTTCTGACATTCAAAAACAAAACAAAAACAAATCATTGACCAATATAGCCACCTTTCTTTGCAAGGACACTCAAAAGCCTCCCATCCATGGATTCTGTCAGTGTTTTGATTTGTTCACCATCAACATTGCGTGCAGCAGCAACCACAGCCTCCCAGACACTGTTCAGAGAGGTGTACTGTTTTCCCTCCTTGTAAATCTCACATTTGATGATGGACCACAGGTTCTCAATGGGGTTCAGATCAGGTGAACAAGGAGGCCATGTCATTAGATTTTCTTCTTTTATACCCTTTCTTGCCAGCCACGCTGTGGAGTACTTGGACGCGTTTGATGGAGCATTGTCCTGCATGAAAATCATGTTTTTCTTGAAGGATGCAGACTTCTTCCTGTACCACTGCTTGAAGAAGGTGTCTTCCAGAAACTGGCAGTAGGACTGGGAGTTGAGCTTGACTCCATCCTCAACCCGAAAAGGCCCCACAAGCTCATCTTTGATGATATCAGCCCAAACCAGTACTCCACCTCCACCTTGCTGGCGTCTGAGTCGGACTGGAGCTCTCTGCCCTTTACCAATCCAGCCACGGGCCCATCCATCTGGCCCATCAAGACTCACTCTCATTTCATCAGTCCATAAAACCTTAGAAAAATCAGTCTTGAGATATTTCTTTGCCCAGTCTTGACGTTTCAGCTTGTGTGTCTTGTTCAGTGGTGGTCGTCTTTCAGCCTTTCTTACCTTGGCCATGTCTCTGAGTATTGCACACCTTGTACTTTTGGGTACTCCAGTGATGTTGCAGCTCTGAAATATGGCCAAACTGGTGGCAAGTGGCATCTTGGCAGCTGCACGCTTGACTTTTCTCAGTTCATGGGCAGTTATTTTGCGCCTTGGTTTTTCCACACGCTTCTTGCGACCCTGTTGACTATTTTGAATGAAACGCTTGATTGTTTGATGATCACGCTTCAGAAGCTTTGCAATTTTAAGAGTGCTTCATCCCTCTGCAAGATATCTCACTATTTTTTACTTTTCTGAGCCTGTCAAGTCCTTCTTTTGACCCATTTTGCCAAAGGAAAGGAAGTTGCCTAATAATTATGCACACCTGATATAGGGTGTTGATGTCATTAGACCACACCCCTTCTCATTACAGAGATGCACATCACCTAATATGCTTAATTGGTAGAAGGCTTTCGAGCCTATACAGCTTGGAGTAAGACAACATGCATAAAGAGGATGATGTGGTCAAAATACTCATTTGCCTTATAATTCTGCACTCCCTGTATATATGTGGAATTATTCCAGTATACTATATGTGGAATTATCAGTTACATATCTTCCTTTGGCATGTTGCATTTAATATCTAGTGGAGACTGTAGAGCTTACTGGCTTTGCATTTATCTATCTATAGACTAGATTATGAGTGGCGCTCTAACTGTTAAACACAAGAAGAAGGGTTTATTGCGGGTCCTTGCGTGTGTCTGAAGTCACGCACATATTACAAGTTGAAAGTAAAAGCCTTCACTTGAGCGCAATTCAATTTAATGCGTCGGAATAGCATGACTATAGAGCTCTGGTTAAAGGGACACTGAACCCAAATTTTTTCTTTCGTGATTCAGATAGAGCATGCAATTTTAAGCAACTTTCTAATTTACTCCTATTATCATTTTTCTTCGTTCTCTTGCTATCTTTATTTGAAAAAGAAGGCATCTAAGCTTTTTTTTATTCAGGACTATGGACAGCACTTTTTTATTGGTGGATACATTTATCCACCAATCAGCAAGGACAACCCAGGTTGTTCACCAAAAATGGGCCGGCATCTAAACTTACATTCTTGCATTTCAAATAAAGATATTAAGAGAATAAAGAAAATTTGATAATAGGAGTAAATTAGAAAGTTGCTTAAAATGTCATGCTCTATCTGAATCACGAAAGAAAAAAATTGGGTTCAGTGTCCCTTTAACTGTTAAACTCGACTAAAAAGTTACACAAAAAAACATTTTAAAAATGCATTTAAAGTACAGTTACACTCATAATAACACTATTGCAATATAAAGTTGTAAGGACACAAAGATATGAGGTCTCAGGTGTTAGAAAAAGAAAGGACTGTACAGGGCTTTAACATAGAGATACATACATACACATGCCTAAATATGTATGTGTTTATATATATAATTACAGACATATTGAAGACTTTTGCAGTAGCTGAAAACATCTAAAAACATATTTATGCAATATTCATATCTAGTGAAGTGTTTAACTATGTATTTACTGAAATTATTTCACGTTTCAATGTTCTTCACATAGGGGAATATGTTCTAATTATTTTTAAATAGATATTCCTATATATAGCTGCATATATCTATACCTATATATATAATCATCTATATAGATATATATTGTACCAAGAAACATCATATACTATATATATATATATATTATATATATATATATATATATATATATATATATATATATATATATATATATGTATTAATGCATAAGTAGAACATTCTTCTATGTGAAGAACATTGGAATGTAAAATATTAATATTTCATGTTGGGTTTGCGCACTTGAGAAAATGTGCTTGGGTTTGTGTGCGACTAAGGGTGTTAGTTTTTTTTTCCACTTTTTCCACTCCATTGAAGTCTATGGGGGGGAATACGTTAATATGGTCACAATATTCCAAGTTTGGCTGTTTGTTAGCGTCAGGTTAGCATACGTGTGAAAACTTTTTACTTTAAACTTGTAATACGCACGTTACCTGACGTGGACAAAAAGCTTAGTTCTAGCTGAGCGATTCATAGTGCTACACTTGTAATCTAGCCCTATATGGCATAACTGGCTAAAAATACTTAAGACCACTGCTCATTAACTCGTTTGTCTGCTCTGAGGTAGCGGACAGCAATCTGCCCAATCGTATACGATGAGTTGATTGAAACCCCCTTGCTAGCGGCTGTTTGGCTACGAAATGTGCAGGGGGCAGCATTGCACAAGCATTTCTAGTGAAATGCTTGTGCAATGATAAATGCAGACAGCGTATGCTGTCTGCATTTAACGATGTGCGGCGGACATGATCGCTAGAGCAGATCATGTCCGTTCGCACTTTCATAAAGCGGCCCCTTGGAATACTGCCATCTGCATATATAATTACTTTCTTTAAAGCTATCTAAATTATATACTAATTCTAAAGTTAGCTAATTTATATATAGTATATATAGTTATTATCTGTGTATTCACTCTCAGCTTACACATTTTTTGGGCTCAGTGTGTAATGTACATAGTGTTATCAAATAAAAAAGGTTCATGGCTTTAAAAAGAAAATATAATCAGCACATCTAATGTGAATGGCAAATTTAAACAAGGAAGGATTCCTTTGCAGTATAATAAAAAGGGGGGAATTGGTGCCAGCTATCACATTGTTATTACTCTAAATATAGAAAGTATGCAAAAACAACTCAGAATTAATTGCCTGACTGTTGAAATCTGTTTTAAATAAAGGAACACTATCCTCCTTATCTAGATTATAATTTGAGTAAACTAAATTCTGAACTTGTCCACAAGCAATTTTAATTTAAAAATCTAAAATATTAGGAGGTCAGGACGGTTGTTTTTATTTAATTATAGCACACAGACCATTATTTTCCTTTAATATATTCATACTCGCCTATTTTTCACTTTTGTTAATCACCAAAAGCACAATATAAAAAAATAAAAATATAAAAAAAGAAAGAAGTCCCATTGTGTTCCAGGAAGTAAATTTCCACATTCATTGTGAAGGCCAAACAAAATTCCCAGATGTAAGGTTAGATGATATCATATACCCGGATGCAGTTTTACTGTACATTACCAGGCTTGTACTAAATGCTGCAGCCTTAGTTACTGGGTAAATATTTGCAAGACCTGTGATCATTAGTCTTATCAACATGTTTTCAAAACAGAATCATAAAATCTGGTAATTACAGGTTAGTTTTAAATAAAGTTTGTTATTTTTTTTGTTATGCAATAATAATAACAATAATAAAATAATAATAATAATAGATTTCAATTATTAGTTTTATAAAAATAGATATAGGTTGTTTTTAACTCTAGATGTAGTTTTTTTTATTTAAGTTCTTAAAGGGACAGTGAACACCTTGTAATTAAAAGACATTTCTGTTGTGTTGCTATAGAATAATAAATTAGCCAAATCTTAACACGTTTAAAACAACTTTATATCCTTTTTACTGACAAGGCTAGACACTGTCATAAAGATAGTATAGCATGCATTGTATTGCAGTTGTTATCTGGGCATTGGAAATAGATTGCGAATTATGAGTTGAAAGTAAACACGTTTGCTCAAGCGCTATCAAGATTTATGCTTGCCGTTGGCACGACTTGAAACCTCAAGTAAAGGGTATCGGAAGAAAAAAAAACATTGCATCAAACACAACATAAATACGTTTAAAAGTACAATTACACTCGTATAAACCCTGTCTGATCAAAACAAAATGTATGCTTACCTGATAAATGTATTTCTTTCCGTATATGGAGAGTCCACGACGTCATTCAATTACTAGTGGGAATATCACTCCTGGCCAGCAGGAGGAGGCAAAGATCACCACAGTAAAGCTATTAAGTGTCACTCTCCTACCCATAATACCCAGTCATTCGACCGAAGGGAGATGGAAAAAGAATTACAAAAAGGTGTAGAGGTGCCTAAGGTTTTGTCAAAAATAACTGTCTTAATAAAGGGTGGGGACGTGGACTCTCCATATCTGGAAAGAAAGAAATTTATCAGGTAAGCATAAATTTAGTTTTCTTTCCTAAGATATGGAGAGTCCACAACCTCATTTAATTACTAGTGGGAACCAATACCCAAGCTAGAGGACATGGAATGAACAGGGAGGGATTAAAAGGGCAGGAGGACCTAAACAGAAGGCACCACTGCTTGAAGAACATTTTTCCCAAAAGAGGCCTCAGCCGAGGCAAAAATAACAAATTTGGAAAAAGTATGCAGAGAGAACCAAGTTGCAGCTTTGCAAATCTGTTCCACAGAAGCTTCATTTTTGAAAGCCCAAGAAGAGTAGATAGCCCTAGTGGAATGAGCTGTTATTCTCTCAGGAGGCTGCTGTTCAGCAGTCTCATAACCAAAATGAAACATACATCTTCTTCAAATAAGCTTCCAGCTTTTTGTCCATGGAATCCTTAAAGAAGCAGATATACTCTATAGGGATCGTTGTTTTCTTAGCCAGAGTAGAAATAGCCCCTTCTTTAAGAACCTTTACTGGAGTCAGCAACAGAAAACATCTTTTTATATACAGGAGACAGGGAGAAAGGAATCCCTGGCTTCTCCCATTCCTGTGAAATAATCTCCGTCACACAGTCTGGGACAGGAAAATCTTCCATTGAGGAAGGAACATCATAGTATTTATTAAGTTTACTAGACTTTTTAGGTTTCACAACGACAGAATTATCGGAATTGTCTAAAGTAGCCGATACCTCCTTTAGCAGTACACGAAAGTGTTCAAGCTTTAATCTGAAGTTTACTTCTTCAATATCGGATGAATGAATAATACTGTCTCAATCTGAGATTTCACCCTCAGAGGCTACCGACGTATCCTCCTCATCAGACTTATGAGGGAGGGCAACCTGTGCAGCAGTAGGTGGAACAGAAACCTTACTATCTGAATGTCTAATTTTCCTCCTGCATTTTGCCAGCATAGGAAAATCAGATATTGCCGCAGATACCGCAGAAGATACCTGTGCAGCAAAATCTGCAGGCAAATAAACTCCTCCAGGATGCTGAGAGGAACTGCAGGGCACTTTATGTGATGCCATAGAGGCTTGGGACATTTGAGGAGAAAGCTGTGGCATTGCCTGAACAGCATCATCCTGAGAGACATTGGGCTCAGAGGGCAACAATTTTTTTTTAAATTGAAGTGTTCTAGCTAAGCATGCAGTACAGAATTACATAGGCAAAACAATTTGTGCCTCAAGGCATAAAAGCATTTGTCAAAAGACACAGTCTTGGTCCATGTCCTTAATAGTAAATAAAAAATTCCCCAAATTGTAGAATTTTTTAAAATACACTGTCACTTTAAGAATTTTTAATACCACAACTGCTTAATGTTATGCAACAATTCTTTAAAATAATAGACCAATCAGGCCCCCTACACCTCAGGCAGGCTGAGGTGCTTTACCGTAACACTTATACACAATTTGGCTGCCAGAAGTCACTAAAACGATCATATAGTAGATTGACACTGAAGAGACTAAAATTCAATGACGCCGCTCCGCTCCATGTATATACTACAGCAGAGAGAAGTCACATGACTGGCAGAGAGAGGAAACTATGCAGCAAGTAAAAGGCACGTGTTTCCCTCTGCCTACAACACCGGAGCTTAATTTACACAAATTGTCAAGCAGTCTGTCATTTAGCCTGTTCTAGCTAAGCAAGCAAAGAAAACCAATTGCCAAATTTTAAGTTTATACATAAATCCCTGTATAAAACACAAGCCACACACATACTAATAAAGTATTTCAACAAAATTAGCCCAAAGAGGAAAAAAGGTCCCAACGACCTAGAAGACAAAAGCACTTACCTGCAGTCTAGCTGTCCGGCAGGAAGACAACTCACACATACTCCTTACAGAGACCTGTAGAAAAAGAAAGAACAGAGTAACCAACTCTGGCTTTCTGTAACATGGGCAGCAATGTGTACGGAAACAAAGCAAGGACTACCTCACAACTTCCTAACTGCTTAAAAGCCACCAATACTCTACTGATGAGATTGACGTGGACTCAGCTAAACCCAAATCCTTGCTTGCAGGGAAAAGTTCCCTGAAAAAGGAATTAATTTCTTCAGACACCAAACTTCACCTCCTCCTTTGACAGAGGCAAAGAGAATGACTGGTGATTATGGGTAGGGGCCCGGGGAATGACACTTAACAGCTTTGCTGGGGTGCTCTTTGCCTCCTCCTGCTGGCCAGGAGTGATATTCCCACTAGTAATTGAATGACGTTGTGAACTCTCCATATCTTAGGCGGAAAAAAAACCAATTATGAAAAAAGTTATAAGGGCTCAAAGGTATATGGGATGCAGTGTTTGACAAAGAAAAGGGCTGCAAAGGGCTTTAACATATATATATATATATATATATATATATATATATATACACACATACATGGAATTGTCTAAATATATATATATATACATGTATAGATATGTGTACAAATGTATTTATGTGTTCTACTCTATATTTACTGTACATATTTAACATTCCAATGTTCTTCACTTACAGGACAAAGTAATTTTTATTGTAAAAACATATTTCTATATATATCTACAGTATATATACCTATACCTGTATATCTATTCCTATAGATATATAGCTATATATATCTATTTTACATTAACATTATCAGTGTTATTGACATTAAATATAAAATATTAAAAATTATAATAATTATTAAAAATTGTTATACATACTTCTAAATAATCCATAGAATATATCTATATTATAGTATTTTTTAATAACTATTATTAATATTTTTAATTTTTTTTTATATCTAATATTTCAAAAATGTGGATTTAAGTTAGCAATTCTTAACCCGATACCGCATTAGACCTATATCGCGAACCCCAATGGGCGGTATACCTATTATAAATTACTATTTTCTTCATGTTGCAAATAATATAATTTTATTATTAAATTTATATATATATATATATATATATATATATATATATATATATATATATTTATATACCTATGATAATGGTGGAGAGCATTGCAAGAGCCAGTTGGAGATGAATTATTAAATATATAGTGCATTTATTAATAAAGACTATACAGTGTTTTAGGTAGTATAACTATGTATATTACTTTGCCTCATTTCAAATCAGAAATAAACTTGCTTTTGTTTCTATGGAGCACAATGTGACAGGGACCTTAAAGGGACATGAAACAAAAAAAAACTTGTTTCATGATTTAGATATAGCATACAGTTTTAACCAACTTTCCAATTTACTTATATTATACATTTGTCTTCATTCTCTTAGTATCCTTTATTGAAGGAGTAGCAATTGACTACTGAGAGCTAGCTGAACACATCAGTAAGCCATTGATAAGAGGCATATAATATGTGACGCCACCAATAAGCAGATCCTGAGCCTACCTAGGTAGCTATCTAGTTATGCTTTTCAACAAAGGATTCAAAGAGAACAAAGCAAATTAGGTAATAGAAGTAAATTGGAAAGTAGTTTAAAATTGCACACTGTAGCTTAATTGTGAAGGAAGAATTTGGGGATTTATGTCCCTTTAATGAGGCTGGAGTGGAAGTTTGATAATGCTTCAGTGTTTTGTATTTAAAATGCTGTGTGACAATAATAGTGGCAATAATAGTTTAGTTAACCTATTGAATCCAAGTCAGAAGCTTCACAATACATTGCAACCCACTCTGTTGTACAATGGTTTTATCCTAACCTTAACTCTAACCCTAACATATAAAATGTCAGAAATTAAAATGAAAGCAACATAGTGGCACCAGGGTCGGCTCCAGAACGAATGAAATGGGGGGGCATTTTTTTTTTCACGAGGGGGCACGCATTTACAAAGCATGTATAAGAGTCAAAATATGAGCAGACCTACACATTCTGCAGCAAACATCTCTTTTTAAACTACTGTCTAGTCCTTCTATATGCACATTATCTATATTTTTAGATAATACCAGGTTTCAGTGTCATATTAGGTAACTTATACTCACAGAAGTGACACTAGTGACTAGATATGTTACTTATACTAATACATATAGTATAGAAGTGACACTAGTGACTATTTAGGTTATTTATTATGCCACAGTGCAGAAGGGACACTAGTGACTAGATATGTTACTTATACTAATACATATAGTATAGAAGTGACACTAGTGACTATTTAGGTTATTTATTCTCCCACAGATAGTGCAAAAGAGACACTAGTGACTAGATAGGTTACTTATACTCATACAGAGTGTACAGAAGGGACACTAGTGACTAGATATGTTATTTATACTCATACAGATAGTGCAGAAGGGACACTAGTGACTAGACATGTTATTTATACTCATACAGAGTATACAGAAGGGACACTAGTGACTAGATATGTTATTTATACTCATACAGAGTGTACAGAAGGGACACTAGTGACTAGATAGGTTACTTATACTCATACAGAGTGTACAGAAGGGACACTAGTGACTAGATATGTTATTTATACTCACACAGATAGTGCAGAAGGGACACTAGTGACTAGATAGGTTATTTATACTCACACAGATAGTACAGAAGGGACACTAGTGACTAGATAGGTTACTTATACTCATACAGAGTGTACAGAAGGGACACTAGTGACTAGATAGGTTATTTATACTCACACAGATAGTGCAGAAGGGACACTAGTGACTAGATAGGTTACTTATACTCATACAGAGTGTACAGAAGGGACACTAGTGACTAGATATGTTATTTATACTCATACAGAGTGTACAGAAGTGACACTAGTGACTAGATAGGTTACTTATACTCATACAGAGTGTACAGAAGGGACACTAGTGACTAGATATGTTACTTATACTAACACACATAGTAAAGAAGTGACACTAGTGACTAGATAGGTTATTTATACTCATACAGAGTGTACAGAAGGGACACTAGTGACTAGATAGGTTACTTATACTCATACAGAGTGTGCAGAAGGGACACTAGTGACTAGATAGGTTATTTATACTCATACAGAGTATACAGAAGGGATACTAGTGACTAGATATGTTACTTATACTCATACAGAGTGTGCAGAAGGGACACTAGTGACTAGATAGGTTATTTATACTCATACAGAGTGTGCAGAAGGGACACTAGTGACTAGATAGGTTATTTATACTCATACAGAGTGTGCAGAAGGGACACTAGTGACTAGATAGGTTATTTATACTCATACAGAGTGTACAGAAGGGACACTAGTGACTAGATAGGTTATTTATACTCATACAGAGTGTACAGAAGGGACACTAGTGACTAGATAGGTTATTTATACTCATACAGAGTGTGCAGAAGGGACACTAGTGACTAGATAGGTTATTTATACTCATACAGAGTGTGCAGAAGGGACACTAGTGACTAGATAGGTTATTTATACTCATACAGAGTGTGCAGAAGGGACACTAGTGACTAGATAGGTTATTTATACTCATACAGAGTGTGCAGAAGGGACACTAGTGACTAGATAGGTTATTTATACTCATACAGAGTGTACAGAAGGGACACTAGTGACTAGATAGGTTATTTATATTCATACAGAGTGTACAGAAGGGACACTAGTGACTAGATATGTTACTTATACTAACACACATAGTAAATCTTAGACCTACACATTCTGCAGCAAACATCTCTTTTTAAACTACTGTCTAGTCCTTCTATATGCACATTATCTATATTTTTAGATAATACCAGGTTTCAGTGTCATATTAGGTAACTTATACTCACAGAAGTGACACTAGTGACTAGATATGTTACTTATACTAATACATATAGTATAGAAGTGACACTAGTGACTATTTAGGTTATTTATTATGCCACAGTGCAGAAGGGACACTAGTGACTATATAGGTTACTTATACTAATACATATAGTATAGAAGTGACACTAGTGACTATTTAGGTTATTTATTCTCCCACAGATAGTGCAAAAGAGACACTAGTGACTAGATAGGTTACTTATACTCATACAGAGTGTACAGAAGGGATACTAGTGACTAGATATGTTATTTATACTCATACAGATAGTGCAGAAGGGACACTAGTGACTAGATATGTTATTTATACTCATACAGAGTATACAGAAGGGACACTAGTGACTAGATATGTTATTTATACTCATACAGAGTGTACAGAAGGGACACTAGTGACTAGATAGGTTACTTATACTCATACAGAGTGTACAGAAGGGACACTAGTGACTAGATATGTTATTTATACTCACACAGATAGTGCAGAAGGGACACTAGTGACTAGATAGGTTATTTATACTCACACAGATAGTACAGAAGGGACACTAGTGACTAGATAGGTTACTTATACTCATACAGAGTGTACAGAAGGGACACTAGTGACTAGATAGGTTATTTATACTCACACAGATAGTGCAGAAGGGACACTAGTGACTAGATAGGTTACTTATACGCATACAGAGTGTACAGAAGGGACACTAGTGACTAGATATGTTATTTATACTCATACAGAGTGTACAGAAGTGACACTAGTGACTAGATAGGTTACTTATACTCATACAGAGTGTACAGAAGGGACACTAGTGACTAGATATGTTACTTATACTAACACACATAGTAAAGAAGTGACACTAGTGACTAGATAGGTTATTTATACTCATACAGAGTGTACAGAAGGGACACTAGTGACTAGATAGGTTACTTATACTCATACAGAGTGTGCAGAAGGGACACTAGTGACTAGATAGGTTATTTATACTCATACAGAGTATACAGAAGGGATACTAGTGACTAGATATGTTACTTATACTCATACAGAGTGTGCAGAAGGGACACTAGTGACTAGATAGGTTATTTATACTCATACAGAGTGTGCAGAAGGGACACTAGTGACTAGATAGGTTATTTATACTCATACAGAGTGTGCAGAAGGGACACTAGTGACTAGATAGGTTATTTATACTCATACAGAGTGTACAGAAGGGACACTAGTGACTAGATAGGTTATTTATACTCATACAGAGTGTGCAGAAGGGACACTAGTGACTAGATAGGTTATTTATACTCATACAGAGTGTACAGAAGGGACACTAGTGACTAGATATGTTACTTATACTAACACACATAGTAAATCTTAGACCTACACATTCTGCAGCAAACATCTCTTTTTAAACTACTGTCTAGTCCTTCTATATGCACATTATCTATATTTTTAGATAATACCAGGTTTCAGTGTCATATTAGGTAACTTATACTCACAGAAGTGACACTAGTGACTAGATATGTTACTTATACTAATACATATAGTATAGAAGTGACACTAGTGACTATTTAGGTTATTTATTATGCCACAGTGCAGAAGGGACACTAGTGACTATATAGGTTACTTATACTAATACATATAGTATAGAAGTGACACTAGTGACTATTTAGGTTATTTATTCTCCCACAGATAGTGCAAAAGAGACACTAGTGACTAGATAGGTTACTTATACTCATACAGAGTGTACAGAAGGGACACTAGTGACTAGATATGTTATTTATACTCATACAGATAGTGCAGAAGGGACACTAGTGACTAGATATGTTATTTATACTCATACAGAGTATACAGAAGGGACACTAGTGACTAGATATGTTATTTATACTCATACAGAGTGTACAGAAGGGACACTAGTGACTAGATAGGTTACTTATACTCATACAGAGTGTACAGAAGGGACACTAGTGACTAGATATGTTATTTATACTCACACAGATAGTGCAGAAGGGACACTAGTGACTAGATAGGTTATTTATACTCACACAGATAGTACAGAAGGGACACTAGTGACTAGATAGGTTACTTATACTCATACAGAGTGTACAGAAGGGACACTAGTGACTAGATAGGTTATTTATACTCACACAGATAGTGCAGAAGGGACACTAGTGACTAGATAGGTTACTTATACGCATACAGAGTGTACAGAAGGGACACTAGTGACTAGATATGTTATTTATACTCATACAGAGTGTACAGAAGTGACACTAGTGACTAGATAGGTTACTTATACTCATACAGAGTGTACAGAAGGGACACTAGTGACTAGATAGGTTACTTATACTCATACAGAGTGTGCAGAAGGGACACTAGTGACTAGATAGGTTATTTATACTCATACAGAGTATACAGAAGGGATACTAGTGACTAGATATGTTACTTATACTCATACAGAGTGTGCAGAAGGGACACTAGTGACTAGATAGGTTATTTATACTCATACAGAGTGTGCAGAAGGGACACTAGTGACTAGATAGGTTATTTATACTCATACAGAGTGTGCAGAAGGGACACTAGTGACTAGATAGGTTATTTATACTCATACAGAGTGTACAGAAGGGACACTAGTGACTAGATAGGTTATTTATACTCATACAGAGTGTGCAGAAGGGACACTAGTGACTAGATAGGTTATTTATACTCATACAGAGTGTGCAGAAGGGACACTAGTGACTAGATAGGTTATTTATACTCATACAGAGTGTGCAGAAGGGACACTAGTGACTAGATAGGTTATTTATACTCATACAGAGTGTGCAGAAGGGACACTAGTGACTAGATAGGTTATTTATACTCATACAGAGTGTGCAGAAGGGACACTAGTGACTAGATAGGTTATTTATACTCATACAGAGTGTACAGAAGGGACACTAGTGACTAGATAGGTTATTTATATTCATACAGAGTGTACAGAAGGGACACTAGTGACTAGATATGTTACTTATACTAACACATATAGTAAAGAAGTAACACTAGTGACTAGATAGGTTATTTATACTCATACAGAGTGTGCAGAAGGGACACTAGGGACTAGATATGTTACTTATACTAACACATATAGTAAAGAAGTGACACTAGTGACTAGATAGGTTATTTATGCTCACACAGGACACCAGTGCACCCACTGACCCAATCACTAACACATATAGTAAAGAAGTGACACTAGTGACTAGATATGTTACTTATACTCACACAGGACACCAGTGCACCCACTGACCCAATCACTAACACATATAGTAAAGAAGTGACACTAGTGACTAGATAAGTTATTTATTCTCACACCGATAGTGCAGAATTGAAACTAGTGACTAGATATGTTACTTATACTAACACATATAGTAAAGAAGTGACACTAGTGACTAGATATGTTACTTATACTAACACATATAGTAAAGAAGTGACACTAGTGACTAGATATGTTACTTATACTAACACATATAGTAAAGAAGTGACACTAGTGACTAGATAGGTTATTTCTTCTCACACCGATAGTGCAGAATTGAAACTAGTGACTAGATATGTTACTTATACTAACACATATAGTAAAGAAGTGACACTAGTGACTAGATAGGTTATTTATTCTCACACAGATAGTGCAGAATTGAAACTAGTGACTAGATATGTTACTTATACTAACACATATAGTAAAGAAGTGACACTAGTGACTAGATAGGCTATTTATACTCATACAGAGTGTGCAGAAGGGACACTAGTGACTAGATAGGTTATTTATACTCATACAGAGTGTACAGAAGGGACACTAGTGACTAGATAGGTTATTTATACTCATACAGAGTGTGCAGAAGGGACACTAGTGACTAGATAGGTTATTTATACTCATACAGAGTGTGCAGAAGGGACACTAGTGACTAGATATGTTACTTATACTCACACAGATAGTGCAGAAGTGAAACTAGTGACTAGCTATGTTACTTATACTAACACATATAGTAAAGAAGTGACAATAGTGACTTGATATGGTATTTATACTCATACAGAGTGTGCAGAAGGGACACTAGTGACTTGATATGGTATTTATACTCATACAGAGTGTGCAGTGCTCCCACTGACCCAATCAGGAAATATCCCCCTAGTTATTTCATTTGTCCCTAGCCAGCTGCAGACATATAATATAGCAGGAGCCCTGTATTTTGGAGGGGGAGGGGGGACGAGACGACCAACCTGCAGAGCCCTGGATTTGTGGAGGGTCCTGGAATTTTTGAAGGTGAATACTATTTGCTGGTAGCAGAGAGCTAGAAGAGCCGACTCAGGGGTCTTAGCCCTGCCGTGTAAGGGGGTTTCCGGAACACAGACTAAACCAACGGTCCGTGCATGCACAAGTAGGTAATATTATAAAACTCTGCTATTCAAGGATTTGGAGTGCCATAGCAAAACGGCTGATCAGGCCGTATAATATAAAACGGACAAGACGAGAGCAGGCACTACTTGGTTAGGAAAAAATAAAAGCATACCTTTATTAGCAACATTAAAAAAGAACAAGTGAATCCTCAAATAGAGGGCAGGCAAAGACTAAAGCAGTCTGACGCGTTTCACGCCCCCTAGTGGCGCTTCCTCATAGACTAATGTGTGTGGACAAAGCTAGACAATTTATACCCTTCTGTACAAATGTTTAACCCTTTCTATACATATACATATAAGAACAACCAATTGGTGAATTAAAAACAATAATATAAATAAAATAACGATCACAAAGGAAGAGGATTTTTTGAAACAGCAGATGTTAAAGCTGCTGCAAATGGTAATAAGTGCGTATTAAAGAAAAAATATATATCACTTTACAAAACAGTATTGTTTTAATACCAGTTAACAATGACTAAAAACCACTATATATGAATTATCTAGAATGCAGATATGTACTATTAAAAAATGTAAGGAATGTAGTACACTGAAATAAAATATATATTCTGACTACATTTTAATCCCAAAAAGTACATAAATAGCATAGAAGATATAATATTGCTTTTAAGGGAAAAGAAAAATCAAAGAAAAAATGAAGAATAAGTAATGGTTCTATTTAAATCAGCATAACTTTCAATATGCAAAACAAGAAACAATAACAATAATCCTAAAAGGTGAGAAGATACCTGACCTATTATTATAAAAAGAGGTGCATGCTAAACTAAGTCAGAAAATTATTTGAAAAAACGTAAAAAAATAAAGAAAAGCATATAACTTCTGTGTATCCAAATAGTTCCTTCCTATTAAGGATCTTACTAAGGTCACCACCTCTAGTAGGTGTGCGTGCCAAATCAATTACCTGGACCGAGAGATTAGCTTTATGGGAAAAATGTATGCTATTGAAGTGATTGGCTACTGCAGATGTTTTAACATAGTTTTTAGTATCTCTGGTGTGTTCCCCTACTCTGGTTCTAAGCTCTCTAGAAGTTTGTCCAACGTACTGGCATTTGCAAAGATTTCAGGTGAGTAGGTATACTACCCCTTGGGTGCCACAATTTGCATAAAAAGAAATATCAAATTTTTGGTTAGTTGTACTTGATAAAAAGGAGTTACCTCTTAATATTTTGGAGCAGGTAAGGCAGTTTTTACTACCACACTGAAAATTGCCCACATGTTTCAACCAGTTAACTTCTTGAGAGGGGACCTGTTTATAAACCATACTGGGAGATAATGATTGAGCCAGTGTTTTGTTTTTTTTTGGAACAAACATACAGTTTTTAGTGAGAGATCTTAAAGTTTCATCTCCAGACAAAAGATGAAGATGTTTTTTTAGTATCTTAACAATAGAGTCATATTGAGCAGTATACTCAGTAGTAAAGACAACCGAATCACTAAAATTAGTATCATTTTGCTTTTTGGTGGAGCCATAAACCTGATTAGCATGAGATCTTTTAACAAGCTCTCTACATTTGGTGAGGGAGTTTTTGTTATATCCCCTCTTTACCAATCTGTTTTCCAATTCAGTGGCTTGTTCATCATATACTGTGTCAGAGTTAGTATTCCTACGCAAACGGATAAATTGTCCTTTGGGTATTGCTTGAATGAGGTGCTTAGGATGTTGGGACCTAGCGTGTAGAATGGTATTCCCAGCCGTGGGTTTTCTGTATGTTTTAGTGCTGATGCAGTTATTTTTGCCTGATAGTGTTAAATCCAAGAAATCTACTTGGGAATTATTGTAGATGCCAGTAAATCTAAGTCCCATATTGTTGTCATTCAGATAACTCAGAAACCCATGGAAGGAGGAATCATCTAAAGGTTTGTTTATTATAAAAATCAGGTCATCTATGTACCGTGAATAAAAAATGATATCCTCACTCCATGGGTTGGAGAGATCATAGATGTACATCAGTTCCCATCTGGCAACAAACAGATTGGCAAACGAGGGGGCATATTTAGCCCCCATCGCCGTCCCACATAACTGTTGAAAAAACTTCTGGTAAAACATGAAAAAGTTATGAGATAATAAATATCTCAAGACATCGCCAACATACATTCTTGTGGCATCATCAAATTTCATTTCTTTGTCCAGAAAAGATTCAACAATTGAAACCCCCATAGATTGAGGGATACAGGTGTATAAGGATGAAATATCCACCACAATCCAAGTGTATTGATCCTTCCATTGGATTTGGGCCAATTTTCTAAGTAAATGTGAGCTATCCTCCAGGTAGCTCAACTGTCCTCTGGCAATGGGTTGTAAGATGGTATCAATCCATGCTCCCAGAGGTTCAAAAAGGGAACCAATGCCAGAGACTATTGGTCTACCTGGAGGATGCTCAATGTTTCTTTGATTTTTCTTTTCCCTTAAAAGCAATATTGTATCTTCTATGCTATTTATGTACTTTTTGGGGTTAAAATGTAGTCAGAATATATATTTTATTTCAGTGTACTACATTCCTTACATTTTTTAATAGTACATATCTGCATTCTAGATAATTCATATATAGTGGTGTTTAGTCATTTTTAACTGGTATTAAAACAAGACTGTTTTGTAAAGTGATATATATTTTTTCTTTAATACGCACTTATTACCATTTGCAGCAGCTTTGACATCTGCTGTTTCAAAAAATCCTCTTCCTTTGTGATCGTTATTTTATTTATATTATTGTTTTTAATTCACCAATTGGTTGTTCTTATATGTATATGTATAGAAAGGGTTAAACATTTGTACAGAAGGGTATAAATTGTCTAGCTTTGTCCACACACACATTAGTCTATGAGGAAGCTCCACTAGAGGGTGTGAAACGCATCAGCCTGCTTTAGTCTTTGCCTGCCCTCTGTTTGAGGATTCACTTGCTAATAAAGGTATGCTTTTATTTTTTCCTAACCAAGTAGTGCCTGCTCTCTTCTTGTCCGTCTTAGTCCTGCCCTCTCTTCCTTCCACTTCACAGTCTAGGGTTGCTTTTAACTGCGTTACTGGCTGCATTGATTCACGCAGACTGTCAGCTCCTGCTTCCTTTCCCGCTCAGCAGCAAATGTTTCAGAGCGTTGTCATGGTAACTGATGGCAACGCTCTGATTTAAAACTGTTAGGGCGCAGCAGGTATGCAGCCGCTAAAAAAACTTAAGAAAAAAAAGTTTGTTAAAAAGAAAAAAAAGTGTTGAAAAAAGCAAATGTTTGTTTGAGGTGGCACAGCATTCCATTTGGGCGGGCATTGCCCGTCAATGCC
This sequence comes from Bombina bombina, assembly GCF_027579735.1. NCBI lineage: Eukaryota > Metazoa > Chordata > Amphibia > Anura > Bombinatoridae > Bombina > Bombina bombina. The sequence continues at coordinate 527,458,566 of NC_069502.1, read as the reverse complement.
TCCCCTTGCAGCCGACCCTGAGTGGCACATTACATCAGTACTGACAGTAATGTAGCATATCCTGATTTGAACAGTCAAATTGTAGGCGACCAGTGAGGAGTAGCTCCTGTGAGTAAAGGTTTCCCAGTGCAGCTAACTCATTTGTTTAATATGTAAGTGAGCCCTAAAATAGGGCAGAAGTCTAGAGCAAATGAGACATAAGTCACAGATTTATGTATAAGTGATGACATCATGGTTTAATGGTCTTCTTGGAGTTTGGGACAATGCTCTATTCTCAGATAAAGGAGTTGTACACACAATGCGCTTGCACAGTTTTTGGTATATGCATATAGATATTATATCAACTCAATAGCTTGTACTAGAAAACATGCAGAATTTAGCATATTAGCTCTTTTTATATATGTTTTGAGAATTGCTGTTTTCTTTGTAAATGGCCCCTATCTTTACAAGTAGGATGCATTCCTTATTCATATAATGATTATAGCTCAATGGCATGACAGGAACTTTAAAGAGCTATACAAAATATTGGATCTCCAGATAAAAAAAATTATCAGTAATTCTCCTATTAAATGTTCCATTTAAGTCTAAAAATAAAAAGCTCTATTTCTTTAGATCCTTTTATTTTTATACTCATTACACAATTTTAATATATATTTAACATTCCAAATACTGTGCATATAGATCTAAAGTAATTGACTTTCTACACTTTTTTCTAAGAAATAGGTAGATATTTGTATATTTTTTCTGTAATTATATCAGACTTCATGGGGGATATGTATCAAGCTCCGAATGGATGCAGGCTCGCCAGAAACAGCAGTTATGAAGCAGCGGTCACATAGACCGCTGCTCCATAACCTGTCCGCCTGCTCTGAGCAGGCGGACAGACATCGCCGGAAATCAACCCGATCGAGTATGATCGGGTTGATTGACACCCCCCTGCTGGCGGCCTTTTGGCCGCGAGTCTGCAGGGGGCGGCATTGCACCAGCAGCTCTTGTGAGCTGGTGGTGCAATGCTGAATATGGCGAGAGTATTGCTCGCCGTATTCAGCGAGGTCTGTCGGACCTGATCCGACAGACCTTTTTTATATGATTTTATATGATTTTAGTATAATAAAACAACAAAACTTAAAAAAACAGGGATATATGGAATTTAAACAATTAAAGGGACACTGAACCCAAATTTTTTCTTTTGTGATTCACATAGAGCATGGAATTTTAAGCAACTTTCTAATTTACTCCTATTATCACATTTTCTTTATTCTCTTAGTATCTTTATTTGAAATGCAAGAATGTAAATTTAGATGCCGGCCCATTTTTGGTGAACAACCTGGGTTGTCCTTGCTGATTGGTGGATAAATTCATCCACCAATAAAAACGTGCTGTCCAGAGTGCTGAACCAAAAAAAAAAGCTTAGATGCCTTCTTTTTCAAATAAAGATAGCAAGAGAATGAAGAAAAATTGATAATAGGAGTAAATTAGAAAGTTGCTTAAAATTGCATGCTCTATCTAAATCACAAAAGAAAAAAATTGGGTTCAGTGTCCCTTTAACCAATGCAGAACTCATATAAATAATGTTAACCCGACCCAGGTACCACTTGTATCACAACGCATAGTCAGTGAGCACATCTTAGACCTCTAATCCCATCTGCTTGTAATACATATAATAAATTGTAACTGTTGTTATATCCAATGAAGAGGCCTTAACAGTGCATGGTAGGCAGGGAAGCCAAGCTGCAATGTTAGATGAAGGGGATGTGTTTCTACACGGTAGTGTATAGGACTCCTCTGTTCTTTGACATCCGTAAGTTAGCTATGGGCTGTCACGCCGCGCTGCTCTAGCCGTTGCTGTGGGCGAGGCATCTCCTTCCCTGCTCATCGACAGGGGCTGTGTCGGGTCTGGATGCGCGCAATGCTGACATTATCGCTGTACGCTACTCTCCCTCAGATGCCAGTCCGGATTCCTCTAGCGTGAATCCTGCGCCTATGTAAGTTGCTCAATAACGATCTATCACTGCCCAAGTTTAGGTGTACTTTGTGTACCCCTGGGTGTGATAGATCGTTACTCTGTATTGCCTTTATGTGTTTGAACCTAGCCTGTCTGACTAGTCTTCCTGTTATACCCCTGAAGGATTGATATACTGCTGCTGAACTCTGCCTGTCTGACTACTCTGCCTGTTTAACCCCTAAATTGCTGGATTGATATACTGCTGCTGAACTCTGCCTATCTGACTACTCTGCCTGTTTAACCCCTGTTGTTCTGGATTGCCACTTTGTTGCCGAACCCTGCCTGCCTGACCATTCTAGTGGTTTGCCCTTGGACTGCTTTACTGTTGCCAAATCCTACCTGTCTGACCATTCTAGTGATTTGCCTTGGACTGCTCTGCCATTGCCGCTGGGGACTGTCCTGCCTGTGGTGAGTGCCGCCAACCTCATCTTACTAACTTTCTCTGCTCTGGGATATTCCCCATCATTCCGTCTCAACGTTGGGATAACAAGATTACTGGCCAAGTTCGGTCTAATAGAGGAGTATCCCACGAGCATTACATGGGCATGTTAGAATCTACCTACTGATTATCATGCTACCTGGGTTAAGCAAGAGGGTGGAGCCCATACATCAGTTTGTGTAAGCCTGGGAACATTTAGAAACAAGTTTGCTCAAAACTGTATGAACCGGCTGGATCCCACTAAATCTGCTGAATTCTGTGAGCAGTTCCATTCAGCTCCCTGTCCTTCTTTCATCTACATGGTGGGGAAAACAGCCAGTTAGGATTATAGATGTTGAGCTTACACTTTTATTTTGCCATCATATTGCAGAATTTTATTATGATCCTTCAAATGAGTAAAGACGAAGTGACATGTCAAATTCTTAATAGAAACAAACATATATACACAGGATGATCAAATACCATCTATCATGGAATGTTGTAATTGAGACAATTTTAAATAAGGTTTTATCAATATTATTTTGGTTTATTTGTATAGCGTCACAAAATTCTATAGCACCTTTCTACATAGAGATATCAATGTACTATTTTCTAGTCAGCTTTTTTTTTTTTTACGTATATACCTGTAAGTGATGCAGCATATAGGAAGAATGTCTAGTTAACTAGAAATTTCTTCTTAACGCTACCATACTAAATAACTCATTAAGCTTATAGGGAGTATAGGTGGGACAAGCCTTCAACTGTATGACACATAAATAAAATATGTCTATATACTGATAACAAAAACAAAAAAGCAATATACGTCATTTCTAAGCAATGTATCTTCTCTCAGCTCAATATACATTCAAACTATCATTGGTTTATTTAATAGCTATCTCCTGACATAAAACAATGTGTACTTTTCTCAACCTGTTAGACAAACCACATCACTGTAGAGTTCCTTTACTTAAACATAAAGTTTATAGAGTGACAGGGACATGTGCCCCTTTTTGTTATTAGAGTACAATGTGATACTGGCATCTGCACAATGTAGGGACACATAAACCTACAAAAATAGAAATGCCAATCAATGCAAATGACATATTCCCAGGCACAACTAACATTAAGGGGTGTGAATAACAATGTTCAGAAGGCAATGGTGTGCTGATGTATTCTATTGGCATGACTAAGTACAAGCTGAATTCTAGAGATTTTGTTTGGTCACATGACAAATACTCTGTGACGCTATAGTTTAGTTCTTGCTGTCAACATGTTTCTATCACATATTTCTGTAGATTTTAATGTTATGGCCCCTGTCCTAAACTTACTAAAACTGTATACAATCAGTGCTGCTTACTATGTGGTTCAATCATTGCTCATGATGTAGTAGAAAGATAAGACAATTTTTTTATAACAATTAATAAACATTCTCTAAATATTCACATGTAAAATTCTCTTTATGTTGATATTGTAATAATGAATAACAAAATAATAAAAATTATAATAATAATAATAATAATAATAATAAAACATTATATTTACATCATCATTATTTGTATAGTCCATGGAAATGAGGCCTAGGTCACATATACTGTAGGAATGATCTAGAATGATTAGAAAATTACAAATTATATAGCACAAAAATACACCAGTCACTGCACCAAACCATAACATTTTCCAAAACACCTAACAAAAAGAGAAGCTTAATTTCCTAGCAATTACCAGTTGGTAGAAACCTCTCCCCATCTGCAACACACAGAGTACTCTCCATTCTACGTGTGTCTCATTCACAAACTATTTACAGAACAAGGAAGGGCTCAACCAGGAGCAAACAATTGCTCAGTAGCTTGTTCCATGGAAAATCACCCCCGGGAGCAGACGCATTAAGGCTTAAGCCCAATTGTGCTTTTCACCAAGAAGAACTTTCCTTAAGTATATCAGTGTGATCCCATCAGACAGGATGGTCCAAAATACCTGGCAGTCCTCCTCTGAGCAAGGGGCATGTCAACCTCAAATATTTGTTCCAGTCATCTTCAAGGACAAACAAATAGGCAAGTTTGGTGGTTTAGCAATTACACTACACGTCCCTTTTAGTAGTGTTAGTGATGCTGATTGGTGACGTGTGCCATTAGCCAGAACCATAGAGATGTGTGTGTTTGTTGGGTTATGGATTTGGCTGGCTAATATTTTTTTTACTTTAATTGACTGAGCAGGTAGTGTTTATATCTGTTTAGTGAAGTTGCTTTTTAATGTCATTCAGTATGGCCTGGGTAGTTTAGTGTGTCCATGCACAAAATAAATGCTTTATTTGCAAATTGTTGCTTATCTTTAGTCTTTTTAGCTGTAATGTGTTAGTACGTAGCAAGATTTTGGATTGTGATCAGCCAAACAGGACTGGCACATGTTAAGTATTCAGCAATTTTTCTTCAAACTAATCATGAAAAAACTTTTGCTAACAAACAATGAAAATGAGAATGTAGTTCTTACTTTAAAATGCCCCTTTAAAGGTACTTTAAAGTGTACTGTAAAATTGGTTTCCCCTTAATGTGTTTCCAGTGACTTTTTATACCAGATGCAGAGTGTAAAATGTTTTTCAAATTGTTTCTTTAGCTTTATTTTTTAGATGACATAGCTGCCTCTGCTATTTGAAACCACAACCCAAATAAATGGTCTGAGCTTGAAAGGAGGGCAGACCTCATTATCTTATCTGTCTAATTATTTTAACAAAGTCCTATTTATCCTATTTCCCACTGTTTACTCAAACACCAATATCTAGAGAGAACAATGCAAACTGAACATTTGAGTACATCTCTTTCACACAACCCACCCCCCATTGGGAGCATTGTGTTACCTAAACCTTAAAGTTTTTTTTGTAACCAGTACTTAAAGGGAGCTAGCTGCTGACTGGTATGCATTGTGTCATTGGCTCACCTGATGTGTTTAGCTAGCTCCCAGTAGTAAACTGCTGCTCCTTCAACATAGGATAACAAGAGAATTAAGCACATTTGATAATAGAAGTAAATTGGAAAGCTGTTTAAAATTGCACGCTCTATCTCAGTGTTTTTCAACCAGTGTGCCGTGGCACACTAGTGTGCCGTGAGAGATCCTCAGGTGTGCCACGGCAGACTGACAACAGTGTGACATATTTTTTAAACTTTGCTTGTTTTTAACTCCCAGTGCAGGGGTAGTTTGTAGGAGGCATGGCATAACAGCACAATACATACAGTATGTGTGTGTTTGTGTGTGTGTGTATATATATGGTGTATTAGGCTACAATGTGTGATTTGTTTTAAATTTTGGGATGGTGGTGTGCCACAGGATTTTTTAATGTAAAAAAGTGTGCCACGGCAAAAAAAAGGTTAAAAATCACTGCTCTATCTGAATCATAAAATAAATGTTTTAGGGTTTCATGTCCCTTTAAGTTACTGATCGTATGCTACGCTGTCAGCATTTATCATTGCACAAGCAGTTCTGGTGAACTGCTTGTGCAATGCCGCCCCCTGCAGATTTGTAGCCAATCGGCCGATAGCAGGGGGTGTCAATCAACCCAATCGGGCGGATTGATGTCCGCTGCCTCAGAGGAGCCATACAAGTTTCCAGCGAGCCTGAAGGCTCACGTGGAAACAGGGGTATACGGCCCTATTAGGGCAGTTATAAATCAGCCTCTCTATCTGATCATGAAAGAAAAATTGTGAGTAGGGCAGTTATAAATCGGCCCCTCTATCTGAATCATGAAAGAAAAATTGTGAGATTTATAATGCCCATTTAAGATTTTTTTTTCTTATGTAAACTGTAGAATGCAATATCACCCTATATAACCTGCAAGGGCTTAGACTGTTACTTCTAAGAGGGTAAACAGGGGCAGAAAGATTGGAGAGGAAAAGTGAAAGTGTAGAAAAAGATAGAGTTAAAGGGACACTGTACCCAAAATTTTTCTTTTGTGATTCAGATAGAGCATGACATTTTAAGCAACTTTCTAATTTACTCCTATTATCAATTTTTCTTCATTCTCTTGTTATCTTTATTTGAAATGCAAGAATGTAAGTTTAGATGCTGGCCCATTTTTGGTGAACAACCTAGGTTGTCCTTGCAGATTGGTGGATAAATTCATCCACCAATCAAAAACTGCTGTCCAGAGTTCTGAACCCAAAAACAAGTCTAGATGCCTTCTTTTTCAAATAAAGATAGCAAGAGAACGAAGAAAAATTGATAATAGGAGTAAATTAGAAAGTTGCTTAAAATTGCCTGCTCTATCTAAATCATGAAAGAAAAAAATTGGGTTCAGTGTCCCTTTAAGAAAGAGTGGAGAAAAAAAAAGTGAAGAGAGAAAGAGTGTAAAGAAAAGATATGGGGCAGATTTATCAAGTTCCGTATCCAAAGACCACTGCTCTATAACTTGTCCGCCTGCTCTGAGGCCGTAGACAGAAATCAACCCGATTGACTACAATTGGGTTTATTGACACTCCCTGCTAGCGGCCGATTGGCTGCAAATCTGCAGGGGGTGGCATTGCACCAGCAGTTCACAAGAACTGCTGGTGCAATGATAAATGCCGACAGCTTATACTGTCAGCAACTATAGTTGTGCAGCGGACATGATACACTACATCGTATAATGTCCGCTCGCACTTTCATAAATCTACCCCCCAGCCGGAGAGAGAAAGGAGGGGATAAAAAGAGAGATTGAAGAGAGGAGGGAGTGGAGAAAGATAGATGTGAGATGATAGTTCTAAAATATTTTTTCCAGGTCTGCTATGACCTCACATTAATGTCAACACTCTCTGCTTTCTCTCAGTTAAACAACTTCCTTTTTATATCTGCTGCTATAGCTGTTGTCTTCCCCCGAACCCTAGTTGTTGCTAAATGCTATGAACTTATTTTTGTTAATTTATTACTGTATGTAGTATTATTTAATTTATGGTATAAAAAAGAAACAATATTAAAAAATTACTTCACAATAAGGTGTTTCATATTGGCTAAACATATGCAGAGGGGACGGGATAGTGGGTTTTATGTGCTAGTGGTAATGGGTGGGATCAAAAGTGGCAAGTAGCACTTTGGGCTGGCTAGTAGTTTAGGGCTTAAAATTTTGAGCCCTGTATATATACTGTATATATATGTATATATATATATATATATATATATATATATATATATATATATTATACTGTATATGTGTGTGTGTGTGATTTGTTTGAGTAGCACAAGTTTGGTTCAGCAATTAATAGGTTAAGAGATTTTTGCTCACTGTCTTGTTAACTATTTCCCTTTATAATTACATCCTCTTCTCTGAATGGTGCAATAATATTGTGTATAAAACCCAATGCTTAAGTGCTGTGAAGTCATTTTTAACATAATAAATACTAATATATTTCAAGGGGGTCACTAACAGTACAGCAGTTTTTAAATGGTTTCTAAATATAAATAAACATTTTCATTGGTCAGTTTACATCTGTTGTCTGTTGTGTGTCTTGAGTTTAATATTAGCCCATACTGAAGGCATTTCCTCTTCCCAGATCACTGGTGTAATTGAACCTGCATTAAAGTTATTGAGCTATGAGATTGCTTGCATAATCTACTACAGCTGACAATCATATTATACTTGCAGTTGCATGCGTACTATGGCTATCACATAAACACATTTGTTTTCACATATGGATTCATAGCACAAATTCCATGTAAATCTCAGGAAATAAACAGTCTACATTACTACATAGCAAATTGGAATTTCTTCATAATTTAAATAAATTAAATACTGGAGTATGTTAATTATAGTATTTTGTTTCAGAGCATAACATTCCATTTACCAATAGAACCATTACTATGTTCTGTTTTTACACAGCAATAATGGTATTTTGGCGTAAAGCAGTATAATGCTTGTCTGATTTTATTGTAAAATAAAATTAGTGTTCTCTTAAAGATTAACAACTTTATCTGTATGTTCAGACTGATAGTTCTTCATTTCCTATGCTATCTTATTTACCACGCGCAGGCAATTAACCTTCGGTTTACAACTTCTGTAATGCATGGGTATTTATAGTTGGTACTATGAAGTGAAAAGGAACACACATTTGGGTATGTTTGAATCCTTTAGAAAAGCCTATAAACTGATTTTTCTATAAAACCCCCCATTGATGTTAATGTTGAATTTTGTTTAAAAAATAAAATAAAAATCTTTAGAAGCTTTTCCCCCCTAAAGGATTAGCATACACCTCATTGATTGTTAAATTGATTCAGTTATCTGACATTCTCCTATGACAAAAAGTCTATTTTCTAGCACTATGATCATTATAAGTATGTTGGTAAAACATGAACCTAGAACTAACTGAGCCAATTCACTTTTGGTATGTGATTTTGTGGCCCAATAAAATGTTTTCAAATTATCTAAATTAGGGCTAGATTACGAGTGGAGCACTATTTATCGATCGCTCACTAACTTAACTTCTGCATTTTGTGTGCGCTTGAGACTGCGCCAATGTTACAATATTGCGAATGCGTCAATGTATTTTCCGATAAAGTGGAAAAAACCTAACACCCAACAAGTCGTGCAAATCCAATCGCATTTTCTTGAGTGTGCTAACCCGACATTAAAGGGTCACTAAACCCAAAATCTTTCTTTCATGATTCAGATAGAGAATAGAAATTTAAACATTACAATTTACTTCTATTATTTATTTTGCTTCATTTTTTTAGATATCCTTAGTTGAAGAAAAAGCAATGCACATGGTGAGCCAATCACACGAGGCTTCTATGTGCAGCAACCAATCAGCAGCTACTGAGCATATCTAGATATGCTTTTCAGCAAAAAATATCAAGAGAATAAAACAAATTAAATAATAGAAGTAAATTAGAAAGATGTTTAAAATTGCATTCTCTTTCTAAATCATGAAATAAAAAATGTGGGTTTCATGTCCCTTTAAATATTTATATTTCACATTTCAATGCTCTTCACATAGCAGAATATGTTCTATTTATTCTTAAATACACATTTATTTATATATATATATATATATATATATATATATATATATTTATTTGGTAAAATATATCTCTATACATATATACAGATGATTATATATATATATATGTATATATATATATATATATATATATATATATATATATATATATATATATAGTATATATATAAAAATACTTAGAACATATTCCCCTATGTGAAAAACATTGAAATGTGAAATATTTACATTGCAAACACAGTTAAACACTTTATTAAATATGAATAGTGCAAAAAAAAATATTCTACATGTTTTCAGCTACTTAACTGCAAAGGACTCCAATGCACTAATGTATATGTCTATATATGTATAGATATGTATTTATGTCTTTATATGTGTATATATCTGTCTGTAAATACATATATACAAATATAAATACATAAAAACATATGTACACACACACACATATATATATATATATATATATATATATATATACATATACATATTTAGACATGCATATGTATGTATCTCCTTTGCAGCCTTTTTTTGAGCCCTTATAAAAACACATTTTATTAGATAGTGTTATTATGAGTGTAACTGTACTTATAAATTTATTTTTAATGTTTTTTGTGCAATTTTTTATTCAGGAGTAACACTTAACCAGAGCTCTGAGGTTGCGCAAACTCAACACGCATTACATTCAATTGCGCTTGAGTGAACAAGGTTACTTTCAGCTTGTAATACGCACCCTGCTTCCAACGAGCGCAAACAGCCACGATAAACCCGATATCGCTCACATACAACTGTTAGCGCACCAATCTTAGGCCTCTATTTATCAAGCTGTCAACTGCAAATACGCTGGAATTCCGCAGCGTATTTGTGGCGAGCCTGATTTGCCTTAGTTATCAAACCCTACAAACCGGCAAAAGTAGAATTTAGTGACGTAACATACGATCCGCCGGACTCAGTCCGACACAGATCGATGCTTACGTCACTACAGATGTTCCGAATGCAATTTCGGTACTATCTGACTACTTTTGTTAGTTATCAAATAACTACCAGGTACGCTCGGCACTTTTCCGGCCCAGCATACCTGGTTTCCAATCCGCCGCCCTGGAGGCCGCGGATGCCATAGGAATCAATGGGAGTCGGAAAGCATCAAGAGCTTATGTTCGCTACTGCCCGATATCCCATTGATTCCTATGGTAATGTCTACACCTAACACCCTAACATGTTTAGTGACAGTATACCAAGAAAGCTGTAAAAAAGCTGAAGAGCAGCGAGATCGATGACTGTTAGTTAACAACAGTCCGCTGCTCATCACCCTGTACTTGGTGCGCGGCTTTTTGACAGCTTTTTTGATAATTTTGGAGAACGTATTCAGGTCCGCGGCAGCGGTTAGGTGATCTTAGGCAAGCGTATTGGTGCCGTTGAATGCAGGTAAGTTAATAGAGGCCTTAATCTGTCCCTTAGTAGGTTAAGCCACAGGGGCTGATTTATTAATGTGCGGACAGATATGACCCGTAGCGGATCATGTCCGTCACACATCGATAAATGCCAACAACATACACTGTTGGCATTTATCATTGCACAAACATTTCTAGTGAAATGCTTGTTAAATGCCACTCCCTGCAAATTTGCGGCCAATCGGCCACTAGCAGGGTTGTCAATCAACCTGTTTGTATCCAATCGGGCTGATTGCTGTCCACCGCCTCAGATGTGGTGAACAAGTTGGTCTTAAGACCGCTGCTTCTTAACTCCTGTTTCCGGCGAGCCTGAAGACTCGCAAGGAAATAGCTGCATTGGGGCCAATACGGGGCTTGATAAATCGGCCCCATAGTCTTAACACTATCTGGATCACTATTTGGACTATATTATCAAATACTTTAATTTTTTTATACCTGTTCCCATATATGCTAAAGCTTTTATTCTACATTTTTCTGTCTGTAAACCCTATTTTGCATGAAAACATACAGTGTTTTGATATTTGGATTTCCTTGTTTTTGTTCAATAGCTTATCAGCCATTTTAAGTAATCGGAATAAGATTTTTACACTTTTATGATGTCAGAAATTACACAAAATTATTTATTTTAAAAAAAAAGTTAAAACTCACCAAAGGGTTTATTTAACTATGACTTTTAACTATGACTTGATTTTTGCTGTTTGCTGTTTTCTAATAAGCAAATATTTTTACTGTCTGTTAATAAATACTATATCTATCAGTTTGTGATATTGGTTTATTAAGGATTGCTTCAGTATAATGCTGAAGCATTTCCCCTGATATGTTCATGCCTTTTTGGTTTAGAAGTAAGATGTTAAGATATTTATCAGTCATGCATATTAAAGGTGTTAATAGTATCAAAGTATTGTGTGGTGAATGATGTGGAATATTTTGATTTAATTTTGGATATGACAGAATATGTTTCCACATAATAAGATATTTGCTAAAATGTGAATACTACACATATATCTTTAATGTCTACTACAATATAAACTTTGGAAAGCAAGTTAAATTTCGTTATATTTTCCGTCCCATAATCAAAGTTTAGTTATTTTGGTGTAGAATTCTTTATTTCCAGTTTCTCAGTGTGAAAAACTGTTTATGTTTGAAAGAAAATTGATATATTGGCATGCCATGAATTTAGATTTGACCCATGTTAATATTAATTGCATTTTAGTTACTTATCTTAATTTTATTGTAAAAAAATGTATTCTTACCATTATAATTCGTCAAAAGAGTATTCCACATACTGTTGAAAATGAGAAAAAATGAGAACAAATTGACCGGACTTAAAACAGTATACAAGTCTGTATTAGACCATGACACATAACACTATACGTAGACAAAAGCACACTTGTGCATACAAAGAAATCTCTGTGTAATGTTGGTTAACTAGTAACCTATTAAACTTTCAATATCAATGGATTATTAATTCAGCAGTAAGGAGGTCAAAATATTTTATGTAAATAGTGGTCCACAAGCACAACTCCCAGTAGTGGCATACTATAGATGTGCTTGAGCCTTAAGATGCAGTGTCATCAACACAGCTCATAATAATTTTAACTTTTATAGCAAGCGGCCAATGAATAGCTATTGTAAAATTGTTAACTAAGCCTTCTCTATAGCGATTTCTCAATTATGCAAATAACTGACTTAAAGCCTTTATTCACTATCAGTACAACTTCATATAATGAATAGAAAGTAGAATTCAGATTTCTTGGGGGGTGTATGGGTGGGAGGTGCAGCCAACAGCTTCTTGAATTAAGAACTGAAGAGAAAGGGAATGCATATAGGAAGGAAAGTTAAATGAAGGTGAGTAAGCTGTGGGAATGGGAGACTAAATAAACGCTTAACTAGGTAAGCAATTATCTGCTCTGGACTTTATGTCAGTCACATAATGTCATGATTCACAGCTCTGGAGAATATTTAAAGCAATACTTAAAGATAAACCATCTAAATACTAAATAATATCTTACAATGGATACATGTTACATGACTGCCAGCTTTAATATCTGTTACAGAACAAAAATGTGCATTAATGTACAAATCATTCCTCTTATAAATTGCATTTGAGGGTTGGTGTTGGATTAAATGTAATTATTTATCTTTAATAAAAAGAAGACAGTTGTTTTGGGTATATAACACTTTAAAACAGTAATATGCATGTGTTTGTATTATATATATATATAAATTTGCATCAATAATATTTTTCTAACCCTTATAGCCTGAAATCTTTAATGCCTCTGCAAAAGTAAACTACAGTTGTTCTTATATTAAGATTCATGTAACTCTTAGCATGTATGTATATTGCCATATACATTTAAAATGTAATATACTAAAATATTACTTATAGATATTGTGTGTAGAGATTATTTAGTACTTACAGAGCTGTTACATTATCTGTATTCTTTGCAGCACTTACAATATTATTCATTACCAAAAAGCATTGAGTATATGGTTAAGATTTAGGTAGGCATTTGTGCACCTTTTGAAAGAGGTATATTTACACTAGCTGTGGATTGTAGAATATATTAAACGTTTGTCACATGAGTCAAACATTTTGCAACATTTCTTTGGTACCCAATTGTATTTGGATGCAATGTTAGGTGTTGACAAACTTTTGAGTGCTTTTTTTCGTGTACATTTAATTATCTGATATAGTAAAGTTTTTTTTTTTTTTATGATTATACTTTCATACCTTGTATTTCTTAATTAAATTGTTATTTGTGTTTAGTATTCAACACCAACATTACATTAATACATTATCTATTTGGTTTCTGAAACCACAATATCAATATAATTTTGACATTAGAGTTCTGATGTTTTGTGTGTTTGTATTTTTATTAAAGTGAAGTGTATCATGTATCAGAATTTAGCATTATCACTAATATAAAACATCAATAATGCTTTCTAAAAATTAACAAAATCAGACATCAAATTGGCCAGTTTTGGGCTAGATTATGAGTGGAGTGCAAATTACTGCTCCCACTTGTGCGTTAACTTTGCTAGAAGTAAGCTTTTTGTTTTTCACACGAGCCCTAATCTGACATGCACAAAAAGTCAAACTTCAAATATCCCGAATGCGTTAATATATTCCTCTCATAAACTTCAATGGAGTACCTAAAACCCTACCCCCCCCCCCACCTTCCGGTCGACCGAGCCAATGGACCAAGATCCGCTCAGGGGTTGCAACCGCCCCCTCACAACAAAACAGCATGGCTAATTACAATAGCCTATCATTTCGTGTTGCGTATCATATACGCCACCTTTACAACAATCAGTCGTTCCTCCCATTGACTCTGGCGATCGCAATACCATTACCTATTAAAAACGTAGCATCCTGTTATGAAATATTCTAGCAAAGTTAAAAACATACATTACAATAAATAGATCATTATTGCTTTTAATTTCTATGTGAGCGTATGTGATATTTTTATTTATTTTTTACAAAAAACCCTATTATATATATATATATATATATATATATATTTAAGAATCAATAAAACATATTCTGCTATGTGAAGAGCACTGGAATGTGAAAAATTCATATTGCATGTTGATTTAGCGCACTTAAAGGGACACTGTACCCATATTTTTTCTTTCGTAATTCAGAAAGAGCATGCAATTTTAAGCAACATTCTAATTTACTCCTATTATCAATTTTTCTTCGTTCTCTTGCAATCATTATTTGAAAAAGGAGGCATCTAAGCTTTTTTTTTGTTTCAGTACTCTGGACAGCACTTTTTTATTGGTGGATGAATTTATCCACCAATCAGCAAGGACAACCCAGTTTGTTCACCAAAAATGGGCCGGCATCTAAACTTACATTCTTGCATTTCAAATAAAGATACCAAGAGAATGAAGAAAATTTGATAATAGGAGTAAATTGGAAAGTTGCTTAAAATGTCATGCTCAATCTGAATCACAAAAGAAAAAATTTGGGTACAGTGTCCCTTTAAGTAAACGCGATCTGGGTTCGCGTGCGAGTGAATGTGTTAGTATTTTTTCCACTGCTGATTGTTGTATAGGTGGCATATCTGATACGCAACACGCAATGATAGGCTATGGTAATTAGCCATACAGTTGTTTTGTGAGGGGGCGGTTGCAACCCCTGAGTGGATCCTTGTACATTGGCTCTGTCAACCGTAAGTATACAAAACGAGTAGTTAAAATACATGTGGGAGGTAGGGTTTTAGGTATAACGTCTTTTTCACACCTGGTGACCCAGTGAACAATGTACCCGGTTGATACCGATACGTTAGGGAATATGCCGTTTTAATGCTGTTTCAATAAAAGTGATGTTTTATTGTACAAGAAATCCGGTGAGTGCAGTGTCTATTCTAGAGTGAATGGAGTGGAACTGATATATTATATTAGACAGCACCCCGGTACTTGCTCTTTGGATTGGTGAGTCCACTGACAATCAAGCTATTATGAGTGTAACTGCACTTTAAATGTATTTTTGATGTGTTTTGTGCAACTTTTTTGCCTCGCATAACAGTTAACTAGAGCTCTGAAGTCACACTAACCTAACGCGTGTTAAATTAAATTGTGCTTCAGCAAACACGTTTACTTTCAACTTGTAAAATGTGCACTACTTTCATTTCACTTGTAATCAATCCCAGTGAGTCATACTTTTTTTCTATTACCATATTAATTGTTCTCAAAAATAAATCTAATAATACTTTCTGAAAATAACAAAATTAGACAGAGATTACATTTGTCAGTTTTGTGTAAGTGTATCATACTTTTTTCTATTTCTATATAATTAAAAAAAAGTCTATTTCTTTTTACTTTTCACAATTGAAATGAAATAAATGCATCATACAATAAAGTGGCATTGTTTTAATCTTTATACATGGGGATATGGGCAGGCTCCATGAGCCTTTTGGCTCTTATATGTAATCAGAATTTATGTTTCTAGACTTCCTAACATTTTAAAGGAATTACATGGGACCAAGTAGGCAGGGTGGAGTCTGGGTCATCCTGGTGTGGGACCATGTAGCCTCAGACCAGGAAATACGCTAATCAGCTGGCTTTAACAGGTTAAACACATAGGCCACCATTTATTAAATCATGGACATACAAGGTTCTCAACTAGAGAACCTTTCCGTTCATGATCGTGGTGAGTGATTAGTGGACGATGTATTTCGCTGCCTTAATTTAACATTGCACAAGGAAATCCTTGTGCAGCACTGTCTCTAATCTCATGCAATCAATCGCGCAAGAAAAGGGTCTATCAATTACAATGAACGAATTAGGAGAGTTTTAACTCTGCCACCTCAGAGGTGTTGGAGAGGTTAAGAAGTGCTGGTCAGATGGTCACCGCTTCTTAACTTGCAGCCCTACAAGGGTTTTAAAAGAAGCTTTGGATAATTAGAGCCCATAGTTTTATTCAAACAATAGTGTAATAAAAATGCTGTAACAAATAAGAGCATTTCCATCTCAAACTTTTATGTCCCTTTTATAAATCCATTGATAGTACCAAGCCTTTTAAATACAGATATTACTGAGACTCTGACTCAAATATGTATCGCCTCATTGCAGTCGCCATAATACTGTATTTAGCATATGGAGACTGGCAGTTAAGAGAATTAACTTAAATAAAATGTAATGTTCATATTACACAAAACAGAACATAATTAAGATGAAAAAGTGTTTCCTGAGAGTGGAAAATGCCTTGCAGCTTTAACATTTCTAATGTAAATGTCTGATTATATCTAAACTTATTTTACAAAGCATCTAAAATATGCTTTACTTTTAGAAGAATGTTAAATAAACATACATCATCTGCAAAAAAAAAATGTATTACAATGCAAAAGTCTCAATGACTTCCTTTCCATGCTACACGGCTAAAAATTGGAACATAACCAAGTATTTTATGGAAATAAACTGCTAATGCTGGCTTCGGCGAAGCTAGATTCAGCATTTTAATGCCTATTTACTGTGAATGGTCATGCAACAGTAATTCTATCAAATCATCCTGAATATATCTGGGAAAATTTATACCTCTTATTGTAGTTGTAATGTAATGCTCCGGCAAACAAAAACAGTGATATTGCTTTTTAAGCACTCAATAGAAATTAGAAGCTTTACACTCTGCGCCCCCAGAGATTTTAAACCAAGAGGTCCTGTTAGGGTGTAATTTCCTTGACCCTGTAGGTTTGATTGAGACCTACACACACACACATATGTATATATATATATATATATATATATATATCTCACACACGCACATACACACATACACACACATATTTTTATATATATATATATATATATATATATATATATATATATATAACACACGCACATACACACATACACAAAAACACAAACACACACACGTATACACACACACATACACATACACACACACACACACACGTATACACACACAAACATATACACACACACACAGACGCTTACACACATTTATATGTTTTAAAAAAAATGTCAAACCTTTTAGCTTGTGCAATGCTTCCAAGCAATGTGAATGCAAGCTCGTTTATATATTTAGTAGACAGATATGTGATATCCCATGCAGCTAATGAGAAACATGTGAAAATGGAAATCACAACTGCAACATCGAGAAATTGGGGTAGATTTACCAAAGGTCGAGCGGACATGATTCACTGTAGCGAATCATGTCCGCTCGACCTCGCTAAATGTTGACAGTGGTTAACAATGTACAAGGTGAAATGCTTTTGCAATGCTGCCCCCTGCTCTCTCGCAGGCAATTGTCCGCTAGCAGGGGCCATCAATCATTCCGATTATATTGGATCGGGGTGATTTCAGTTTGCCACCTAAAAGGTGGCAGAGAACTTAAAGAGCAGCGTTCTTACGACCGCAGCTTCTTAACTTCCATTTCTGAAAACCAGAAACGATGGGGAGTCGATGCAGCATCCGCTGCTTAATAAATCGCCCCATAGAGTTTAGCAATCATGCTTTTAAAGGGACATAAAATTCAACATTTTTATTTTTGTGATTCAGATAGAGAATACAATTTTAAACATTTTTCCAATTTACTTCTATTATCTATTTTGATTTGTTGTCTTGCTATCCTTTGTTTAAAACCATACCTAGGTAGGTTCAGGAGATGGGAGCTAGCTGCTTATTAGTGGCTGAACATTTATACCTCTAGTCATTGGCTTATCAATGTGTTCACCTAGCTCCCAGTAGTGTATTGCTGCTCCTTAAATAAAGGATTCCAAGAGAAGTAAATTGGAAAGTTGTTTAAACATGTATGAGTTCTATCTGAATCATGAAAGAAAAATTTTGGGTTTCATGTCGCTTTAATATTTTTGTTTTTATTTCATACTCACAATTTTGGGATTGTAAAATACAGTATTCTCATCTTTAGGAACAGGGTTTCTCTTGGCAATCAAGTCATTGTGATCGAGAGTTAAGTACTTGCCATTCAGTCTTGTTTGTTTAAAACCTCAATCTTCTAACAGATATAGAAATGCACCAAGAGAAACCTTGTTCTGTACAATGTGAGTTAGGTTTGGAAATCGTGGTCTGTACAGAGGTTTCTTAAAAAACAAATGGCTAGATTACGAGTTTTGCGTTATGAGCAAAAAAGCCTCATAACGCTGCTTTTTCACTACCACTGGTATTACGAGCCTTGTAGGTACAGCTGTACCGCACACTTTTTTGGCCGTCATGCAACGTAACTATCGATCTTTTAAAAAAAGCCCTTTTTTCAATGGGACTTCCATAGTGCCGGTATTACGAGTTTGCCTGTCCGGCCAAAAAGTGAGCAGTACAGCCTTTAACTACAAGATCTGTACCGTAAACTAAAAGTCAGTAGTTATAGGTTTTACGTTACAAAGCTGTAGCATAAAACTCATAACTAAAGTGTCACAAAGTACACTAACACCCATAAACAACCTATTAACCCCTAAACTGAGGCCCTCCCGCATCGCAAACAATAAAATACAATTATTAACCCTTAATCTGCTGCCCCCTATGTCGTTGTCACCTACATACACTAATTAACCCCTAATCTGCTGTCCCTAACATCGCCGCAACCTACATTACTGTTATTAGCCCCTAATCTGCTGCCCCCAAAATCGCTGCCACCTAACTACACTTATTAACTCCTACTCTGCTGCCCCAATGTCGGCGCCACTATACTAAAGTTATTAACCCATAAACCTAACCCTAACGTAACCCTAACCCTAACACCAACTAACTTTAACATAATTAAAATAATGTTGATATTATGTTACACAAACTAAGTGGCAACTCTAGGGGGTGCAAGAATGATGAAACAATCTATGGTAAAACTATTTACTCAAAAGAGTATAAAAAAACAACAACATATAAACACTATAGACTCTAGAGCAATTATAATAATATACTAATATTAAATATGCCTATATATATTAAATATACAATAGTAAAAATAATAATAAAATATGTACAAAACCACAAATGCTCTTATGGACTCTTATCTGTTCAGGTAATCAGTTCATAAGTGGAAACAGAGGTACATATGCCCTTTAGATGTTGTAATTCCTCCTGTGTCTTGATGTATGATCTGGTGGTCACACTCAATATGGAGTCAGCACTCTGCCAGGTTAATGGTCTGGATACAAACTTTCACTGTGAAAAATAATCACAAAACAAAGGCGCCTCCTGGTGTGATATAGTTGATACAAATGGATATTGAATATGCCAAAAAAAATACTCACAAGTGGAGCAGCACTCAATTGTGCTAAATCAAGCAAGCTGGGAATTTGCAGTGTCCCAGCTCACTGGCACAGCGTGTATACCGGTCTCTCCAATGTCCTCAATGGGTCAAATAAGCTCAGACTCTCAGAAAAGGTTAAAATTCCACAATTTAATGGTATTATAAAACACAGATGTCAACCAATGACACTGAAAATTATAAAAACACAGAAAGCAATGCGTTTCTCAGACTGCTGTCTGTTTCATCAGGCAATTTCAAGCTCAATCCTATTGGCTGATTGGATCAGCCAATAGGATTGAAGCTCAATCCTATTGGCTGATTGCATCAGCCAATAGGATTTTTTACCCTTTAATTCCGATTGGCTGATAGAATTCTATCAGCCAATCGGAATTCAATGGATGCCATCTTGGATGACGTCATTTAAAGGAAACTTCATTCTTGAAGAGCCATCGAAAGAAGAGGATTCTCCACACCGGATGTCTTGAAGATGGAGCTGCTCCGCGTCGGAAGGATGAATATAGAAGATGCCGTCTGGATAAAGACTTCTGCCCGCCTGGGGGACGACTTCTTGTCGCTTGGATGAAGACTTCTTCCGGATTCGTTGAGGACTTCTTGCCGCTTGGATGAAGACTTCTCCCGGCTGGATGAGGATGGATGTCCGGCCTTCAAAAACTGTAAGTGGATCTTCGGGGGTTGGTGTTATGTTTTTTTAAGGGTTTATTGGGTGGGTTTTAATTTTAGATTAGGGACTTTTAGCAACGTAAAAAAGATAAATGCAATGCCCATCCAAATGCCCTTTTCAGGGCAATTGGGAGCTTAGGTTTTTAGGTAGTTTTTTGGGGGGGAGGTTGGTTGTGTGGGTGGTGGGTTTTACAGTTGGGGGGTTGTTTGTATTTTTTTTACAGGTAAAAGAGCTGATTTATTTGGAGCAACGTCCCGCAAAAGGCCCTTTTAAGGGCCATTGGCAGTTTAGTGTAGGCTAGGGTTTTTTTTATTTTGGGGGGGCTTTTTAATTTTGATAGGGCCTTATTAGATTACACCTAATTAGATTAGGTGTAATTAGTTTAAATATTTGATTTCTTTTTTATTTTGTGTAATTTAGTGTTTATTATTTATTGTAATTTAGATAAATGTATTTTGTTAATTTAATTTATTTAATTTTAGTGTAATGTTAGGTTTTAGTGTAAGACAGGTTAGGTTTTTTTTTACAGGTAACTGTATTTAGTTTAACTAGGTAGCTAGTAAATAGTTAATAACTATTTACTAACTAGTCTTCCTAGTTAAAATAAATACAAACTTACCTGTAAAATAAAAATAAAACCTAAGATAGCTACAATGTAACTATTAGTTATATTGTAGCTAGCTTAGGTTTTATTTTATAGGTAAGTATTTAGTCTTAAATAGGAATTATTTAGGTAATAATAGTAATTTGTATTTAGATTTATTTTAATTATATTAAAGTTAGGGGTGTTAGGGTTAGGGTTAGACTTAGGGTTAGGTTTAGGGGTTAATATATTTATTTAGTGTTAGTGATGTGAGAGGCTTAATAACTTTAGTATAGTTGCAGTGGCGACGTTGGGGGCGGCAGATTAGGGGTTAATAAGTGTAGGTAGGTGGCGGCGATGTCAGGGGCGGAAGATTAGGGGTAAATAAGTGTAATGTAGGTGGCGGCGATGTCGGGGGCAGCAGATTAGGGGTGTTTAGACTCAGGGTTTATGTTAGGGCGTTAGGTTTAAACATACATTTTCTTTCCCCATAGAAATCAATGGGACCTATTGCAGGTGTTAGGCTTTTTTTAGCCGGCTCTCCCCATTGATGTCTATGGGGAAATCATGCAGCGCTGGTATTTGTGTGCGGTATGGTGCTCAACGCTGCCATATTGCCCACAAATGCCGTTTTTTGGAAAACCTGTAATAGCAGAGCTATTAAAGGTGAGCGGTGGAAATAACTTGCAAGTTATTACCGAGCCACTCATAACGCAAAACTCGTAATCTGGCAGTTTGTACAGTTAATTATGCAATTTTGGACTATCTTTAAAGCCTTGTCTTTTACGATTTTCAATGTAAGAACTGTTAAAATCTTGTTATAGAAGATGAGATGAAATGTGGCTACTTTCTTCTTATGGAAATTAATATCCTGCACTGTTCTTCTTGATTTTAGATGAAAATCTCACCAAATGGAAAAAAAAAGTTTTTCTAAACAAATAAAAAAAAAAAAAAACTTTTAATTTATTAACAGTTTAAAAACATAATTGATCAAACGTGTCCAGTATACCCATCATGCCCATATTCAAATGCCCTTCAAATTATTATTTATTTTTTTTCAATGAAATTTTTATTGAGCATAAAGAAAATACAATAAACAAAACGATAAGAAAACATACATAATTGTAAAATAGATCAGCTTTCCATGTAAAAAACAACAGAATAAAGTCTTTTGGTAATCTGGAGGCTGAGTATAATCCCCCAGCTCCAAAGCTAGAGGTTTAGGAGTCTATATTCTTTCTCTTTTTGAACCTGTTATGGCTCGATTTTTATTTTTCTATTGTAAGCAATAATGAAATAATAAGCATTAACTTAGTAAATATAGAAAATTCCAATTTAGTGCCTCAGTATTTGGGGATAATCTAATTACTAAACCTTCAATATACATCTGTCAATGTCAGTCTTAGGTATATATAATAGCATAGTCAGAAAAATAGAGGAGGAAAGACAATGAGGAAAGAGGGGGGTAAGGAGGAAAGGGAAAAAAAAAAAGGGAGGGGATAAGAGGTGAACATGTAGGTCCATGGCTAGAAAGGTATTTATATATATATAAGCTGGAGATTGAGGGAAGGTTATTCAGCATTGCAGGTGAACTTTTATGTGTTATATATATATATTAAGGTCCTCGTTTAGTTAACCTGTGTCGGTCTTGGAAGGGTTCCACAGCTCTAACATCGCCTCATGTATTTCCATGTTACCATTTTTCATGTATTGATATCTTTCTATTTGGAGCAATGATGTAACCTGCCGCCCTTCAAATTATTTAACTCTTATTATAAAGACTACTGTATCCAACTGCAAAACACAGACACAGACTCAATTAAACCCTTTAACCCATTTGTTATTTCAGTGAACGGCATCCATTAACGTCAGTACTGAGTGCCGTTATGGGAAAATGTGTGTTAATAATCTTGGCTTTGTTTGCATTCAAAATATTCTGACACTTTGTTAACAATAAAATAAATAAATAAAATAACGGCCTTTCCTGTTTTTCTAAATTAAAAAAAAATGAAAGCTTAGAATCGACCCCTATATCATTTTATATAGAGGATTGGTTAATCAATGCCCTTTTGTTGCTGCCAGATATACTAAAATAGCACAACATAACACTGTTATGTAACAATAGAACTGTGGTGGTCTTTTGTGAGGCTTTTATAGACTACAGAGGAGTTGTATTGCTTTAGAGAAAACATGCCTGAATTTGTGTTAACATATTTAAGCAATGGTAAACAATATAAATAAAATGTGTGTAGTGCCTTAATGCAGTATGTATACCTTATGTTGAAATATTTTTATTGAATGTTCCATTTTATATAATGATACAAATCAGGCATTAGTAACATGTACACTGTTCAATTGCAGTATTCTTGAGGAAAAAGAAAAATACTAAAGTATCCCATAAACCCAAAAGTAGATCAAGAGATCTCAGACCATACTGTAATGATTGTAGTTATAGCTTACATTGTATGCATCACATTTCTTAATTCCATCTCTAAAAATGGTACATTAGTGTACATGTATGTTGTTCATAAGTCTAGTGCAATAACGTTTACACAATTCAGAGAGAAGAATAACATGAGGATTAGAGTTGGAAAAAGAATGGGAGAGGACGGTTAATCTTTCCTTAGACTACGTCTGTTTTGAAGCCTCTCTGTGACTTCTCATATAATCCATTCTTCCCAGGTATTTATGTATTCTGGTCTGTTATCTAACAGAGTTGAGGCAGTATTAACCATTTGGTGGTAATATTTTATTTAAAACTTCAAAATGTGGAACTGTGGTTTTCCAATATTTTGCAATAATAGTTTTAAACACTGTACAAACTATCCCCATTAATCTCATAGATGCTTTAGTGAGTGCTTCAACTGAGAAATATAATAAGGCTTGTTCCTTAGTTAGTAAGATTTGTTTATAATTAATTTTGCTTAGTAATTTAGCGGTTGAGTCTCAAACCCATTAAATTTTTGGGCATGTCCACCACATGTGAGTATAGGTTCCTTCTTCTATGCAACCTCGATAACAATATAGAAGTATCTCCTATACCTGGTCAATAGTGATGTCGCGAATAGTTCGCCGGCGAATAGTTCCCGGCGAACATAGCATGTTCGCTTTTGCCTCTGCGGCGAACATATGCGATGTTTGAGCCGCCCCCTATTCATCATCATTGAGTAAACTTTGACCCTGTATCTCACAGTCAGAATACACATTACAGCGAATCAGCAGCAGACCCTCCCTCCCAGACTCTCCCACCTCCTGGACAGCATCCATTTTAGATTAATTTGGAAGCTGCATTCTTAGTGAGAGGAGGGACAGTGTAGCTGCTGCTGATTTAATAGGGAAATCGATAGCTAGGCTAGTGTATTCAGTGTCCACTACAGTCCTGAAGGACTCATCTGATCTCTGCTGTAAGGACAGCACCCCAAAAAGCCCTTTTAAGGGCTAGAACATCAGTCTGCTTTTTTTTTTTCCTGTGCAATCTAATTGCAGTTGTCTGCCTGCCAGCGTGTGTGTCAGGTTCACAGCGTATACTGTGCCCACTTGCCCAGTGCCACCACTCATATCTGGTGTAACAGTAGTGTACACTTAAAACAAAATAAGGCAGATGGGGAGGGTTAGAGAGCTGTTTTTGGGGGGATCAGGGAAGTTGGGGGCTAAGGGGGGATGCTACACCACTGCATATGTAAATATGCTAAAAAAAATAATAATTAAAAAACCTTTTATTTTAGTACTGGGAGACTTTCTGCCAGTACTTAAGTTGGCGGGGACAATTGTGGGGTGGGGGAGGGAAGGGAGCTGTTTGGGAGGGATCAGGGGGTCTGATGTGTCAGGTGGGAGGCTGATCTCTACACTAAAGCTAAAATTAACCCTGCAAGCTCCCTACAAACTACCTAATTAACCCCTTCACTGCTAGCCATAATACACGTGTGATGCGCAGCAGCATTTAGTGGCCTTCTAATTACCAGAAAGCAACGCCAAAGTCATATATGTCTGCTATTTCTGAACAAAGGGGATCCCAGAGAAGCATTTACAACCATTTGTGCCATAATTGCACAAGCTGTTTGTAAATAATTTCAGTGAGAAACCTAAAATTGCGAAAAAATTTAAGTTTTTTTAAAATTTGATCGCATTTGGCGGTGAAATGGTGGCATGAAATATACCAAAATGGGCCTAGATCAATACTTTGGGTTGTCTACTACACTACACTTAAGCTAAAATTAACTCTACAAGCTGCCTACATGCTCCCTAATTAACCCCTTCACTGCTGGGCATAAAACACGTGTGGTGCGCAGTGGCATTTAGCAGCCTTCTAATTACCAAAAAGCAATGCCAAAGCCATATAAGTCTGCTATAATGGCATGTCTGGCACACAGTGTTGGGGCAAGGGTCCATCTGACCACTGATACCTGGTCTGCAAAGCATGGTCAGGGCAGGTATATCACCTACACTGCGCACTGTGAAGCGGGCGTAACCCTTACACTACCTGATCGATACAACATCATACCTGATGTTTTAAAGCACGTTATTCCAAACAATTTAGGAATGCTAGGTGATTTATGCCCTTTATGGATTAAAACCAGACTCTGCATCAACTATGTAATTTTCCATGGGAGTTTTGCCTATGGATCCCCCTCCGGCATGCCACAGTCCAGGTGTTAGTGCCCTTGAAACAACTTTTCCATCACTATTGTGGCCAGAAAGAGTCCCTGTGGGTTTTAAAATTTGCATGCCTATTGAAGTCTGTGGAAGTTTGCGTTCGCCGTTCGCGAACCCAATTTTTTAGGTTTGCGACATCACTACTGGTCAATTTTGTTTAAATCTACTGGGATGTAGGTAACATCTATATGCTACTTTTATGTAGTTTTCTGTTAGGGCCGCACTATTGGAGCAAGACAGGCCCCCTTTTGAGGATATCTGCCCATTCTTTAGTCTCTGTAGTGAATTGTCCTTCTCCTTCCCATTTTTGCATACATTTCAATTTAGTGGAGGGGGCACTCATACATAAAGCATTATAAAAAAAATATTTTATATTTAATAAATAAATAACACACCTTAAGATAACTCATGTTGGGTTAGCGCACATGAAGAATTAGTTTACTCCTGTCTGAGTTATGTGCGCTAACCCGACATGAATTATCTTAAGGTGCATTATGTAAAATATTGAAAAATATGAACAATTAATGTAATTTAAGTGTAATTTAAGTCTTGGACATAAAAATATGTTAATCAAAATGTTACAATTGAAATATTGAGAGATTTCAAATATTGGTACCAATATGCCTAGCTAATCTAAATATATCACCTATTTTAACAAGATTGCCTAAACCATTCATATCCCTAAGATAGTGATAAAAACTGAGCGACGAAGGCAATGTAAATAAAGCCCTCTAAAATTAATCTTATTTTTCTAAAAACAAAACTAAGATTTTTGTTAAAGAAGCTGTTGTTTAATGATATTTTCTTATAACATGAAAAGTAAATATTAATGTTCTGATTGTCTAAATAAAGTGGACAGTTGATGGGTTTTCAGCATTCCTGCAACAGATGTTAGCAAGGGAAAATCTCATGCATATGTGTTGGAGAAATAAATGAGTATCCCATGTGATGTATCTCATCACTCAAATTTAGTATGAACTCTAGTTCTTTTAACATCCAAAACCAGGAAATACGGTTTGCTATAAACTTTTTATTATTTACCCTTAACAAACAAATTGGACGAAGATCAAGCTAAACATGTTACGATAAAGTTACATCAGTATTAAACTTATTATAATTGAAACATAAAATGATTACTTGCCAAATATACATTGCAGGTTTTATTTTCAAAGAGATTGAGACCAGTACTATAAATAATTTAGTTCTGTTCTTTAGCTGAAGAAAGACATCTGAGAGTGAGCTCCGTTTCTGTAAGCAATTATAACCCATGAAGTCATCTTTTATATCTTGTCAGCACCATGTTAAGTTTCTGATATTATCCAAAACATTTCAAGCAAAATCAGTATGTGGACAGGTTTTTTGTATTCCTTTAAAGAAGCAATGACATAGAGAGCAGAATAATTAAACCCATACCTCCCAATATTTCTTCTCTTCTTCCTCCCAACATTTTTTATCTTCTTCCTGGGACACAATGGGTTGGGAGGAGTCATAATAAGCTGAGGGCAGATTTGTGGTTGGTGGCATGGACAGAGCTCTCACACAGGGATCATATTGTACTTCTTACCTCCAGGAGGGGTAATTTGTGATTGTGGTGCCTGTTATTATGTGCCTCTGATCATGGACATGCAGTAATAATTTGCTATTAATAAATTTATTCCCAAGCTTTAAACATGTATAAATCCTAAAAAAACAACAGCAAATAAAAAACAAAAACATAAAGTCTGCCCTATTCTGAAAAGTCACTTGTCAACATATGCTGGAAATGTACCATCTAATTGAGCAAAAATGTCATAGGAAGAACCCCTTCCAGGCTTTGACATCCAGTGAGACTGTAAATAAAATAAATACAGGTAGCCCTCAGTTTACGCCGGGGTTAGGTTCCAGAAGGAATGGTTGTAAATCGAAACTGTTGTAAATTGAAACCCAGTTTATAATGTAAGTCAATGGGAAGTGAGGGAGTTAGGTTCCAGGCCCCTCTCAAAATTGTCATAAGTAACACCTAATACATTATTTTTAAAGCTTTGAAATGAAGACTTTAAATGCTAAACAG
The DNA here is from genome assembly GCF_027579735.1 of Bombina bombina. Classification (NCBI taxonomy): domain Eukaryota; kingdom Metazoa; phylum Chordata; class Amphibia; order Anura; family Bombinatoridae; genus Bombina; species Bombina bombina. Next base: position 527,431,019 of record NC_069502.1, on the reverse strand, counting down.
CATTATAAACCTAATAAAATAATCACACAACACAGAATATATAATTAAACTAAGTTAAATGAACAAAAACATTTGCTAAATAGCATTATAAACCTAATAAAATAATCACACAACACAGACTTCACTTGCATTTTTCTGCAAACAGTTCTTTCTATGCATTCCAATCTGGACTGATTTATAGACAGGAAGATCTTGTTCCTTTGAAATCTGCTCGATAGCTCAGGTCTGGTTAAACTGATTAATTTCAGTTTGCTTGGCTTTGCTGCAAAACAAGCAGACAGCTCCACCTACTCGCTATTTTAATAAATGCACTGCTTCTCAATGCTTTTCAATGGCGTTACATGACTGGAAAAAAGGTTGTTATTCTGAAACTGTGTAAATTGAACCGTTGTAAAATGAGGGCCACCTGTATATAAATCTTAGATGTCTATGCATAGCTCATAACTCTATACATTTTTGAAAAATATAGAAACAAAAGAAAGCTAAAATGTAAGCTGCTATCCTTCAAAATGTACACATACATATATATATATATATATATATATATATATATATATATATATATATATATAGGTATTTATTAAATTGCATATATACAGTATATATATATATATACAGTATATATCAGTGTATATATATATATATATATATATATATACAGTATATATCAGTGTATATATATATATATATATATATATATATATATATATATATATATATATATATACATATATTCATTAGACATGTACATGGACAATTAGTTTTGCCGAAAAGATTTGTTTCCTATTTTTCAAAATGCTGAGTATGGCTGAATTTTGTTGATGTGGGCTTTTGGATTCATATTTATTACTGTTATTTTCAATGGGAACAACACATTTTAACAAAAATCTTACATTATAAAATGCGAACAATAAAAAGAACCTTTATTTCAATTCCAACAGAACATAAAATCCTTTAATTCAAGTTAAAATCCTTTATACAAGTTTATCAAATTATTTTTCTACAAAATTCACCATTAAAGTTTAATTAAATTTCATAGTTAAATCATTTGATAACTTTTTCTAAAGGATTGTGATCTCCTGACTTTGTGATTTGCATCTGACCCTTTTTAGTAAAAGCAATTGAAAATGGCAGAGTATCCCCTAGTCTCCCACCTCCCTATGACAAGATAAGGTTTGACTGGACAAGCCTGTATAAGTAAATACAAAATTTACTGCTTGAATGGTTGTTCCTAAACATCATTCATTACTAATAATATGGCAGTATTGGACACAGGGACATTGATACATGAATGGTCAGACCCCCTGTACATCATCACAAACTAAGGAGCTTATTAGCCAAATGTATAT